>NC_020406.1:980575-991212 GCF_000321355.1 Plasmodium cynomolgi strain B
ATGTCCTATTTTTTTTTTTTTTTTTTACGTAAAAGTTTGACTATGTATAAAAAAAAAAAAACTACGGGGTAATGCCGAATTTTCTATGGACTTAAAAATTTAATTTCCCGTTTTTTCCTCATTTGAGGTTTCTCATTTTAGCTGACTGACATAGTATGGTTTGTCTCCCCATGTGAAGTATACCAATGGCTAAGAAAATCGCACACAAATGTGTGCAGTATGTGTGATGCATGGTGTGTTACGCCCCTCTCTCCAGCTAACTTGAATTTGTTTCACATCAAATGCCTCTTATAATGTTATCCGTTAACGTTCCACGCGTGTCTACCATTTTTACTTTGGTGTGCATGCATGTCCTGTTGGAGTAGATACCCGCGTTTATTCACCAATTAATGTGCCAATGTGTGTACAGAAAAAAAATGGGGTTCTTTTTTCCCCCATCGGTGAAGTGAAAGGTATAAAGAGGACGAACAAAGATGCGCATAATCAACTTTTATCCCACTTCGCGAACAATCTCTTTGGAGAAGCACTGCACAAAAATGATGAGATCACCTCACATGTGTGTTTCTCTCCAGTTTTTGCCAGCCATCGATCGTCATTCAACTTATAACTTAGAGGTGCTCCTTTTTGTGCGTTGCGTGGATTGACGTAATTAAGTACTACTCTTTTGTTTCCTTACGGGTAAAAACGCATCCCTATGTTCTCCAACGTACAAACAGGTTGGATGTTCTCCTGTGAACAGTTAATTCATCGAGCCAAGAATAGGCGTGTAATGGAATGCGCTACGTGCGTATCTCCACTTTAAGGCTATAAGAAAATTTTTCCACCCGTTTAAAATCAGGGGTTTATGTTCACTTTTTTGGAATCTCCTAACAGTTTTGACCTTCCCACTTGAGTTCTTCCCGCTCGTGAACAGAACCAAGTGCGAAGGTTTGTTCCACACCTCTTTCGGATAAACGTAAATGCGCTCCGCGTAAATTTGGCCAAGCTGCGAAGGGGCTGCGTGGAGGGGTCGCTACAACTCGGCGCATATCCCCCACGCACGGTGTTTTTTTTTGAATGCGAAATGGTGCCCTGCAGTTGTAAAAAAAAAAAATATATATAATATAATGATTCTTTCTTGTTTTCTTCTCCCTTCTTCTCTTCTCCCTTCTTCTCTTCTCCCCTTTTTTCTTCTCCTTTTTTTCCCCGTCGCAAAGGAATCCAAGAAGGTCATCACATCATCATCCACAATACGCTGCATTTGCGGACCCCATTTTAAGTCAGCAAAAAAGGGTCCTCCATAAAAAGCGGCGATTTACATATATACACCATATTGACCGCAAAGGGAAAAGGCCATTTTTCTTCCCCCATTTTCTCCCCCCATTATTCCTCCCCCATTTGTCACTCCATAATAAACACGTACATGTCGGTATGCCGCTTGTGGAGTACGTCAATGAGGAGGGGTACAGAATTGACGGGAGAAAGGAAGACGAATGCAGGTTGATAAAAATCAGCGTGGGGAACGAAAATATATTTACGGATGCGGACGGATTTGCATTTTACGAATTAGGGAACACAAAACTGTTGTCGTACATACAAGGACCAACTGAATTAAAGAAGTCGGAAGAAAAGTGCTCAATAAAATGTGAAGTATTCCTCTCTCCATTTAATGTGTATGAAAAAAAAAAAAAAGACCAAAGATAGCGTAACAAATGAAATAAGTGCGTATATAAGAAATATCTGTGAAAATATTATCCTCCTGGATTTATATAAAAATTCAGAAATAAATATTTTCCTTTACATAATAGAGCGTGATGGAGGGGTGAAACATGCTGCCATAAACACCTGCATCCTGGCATTAATTGACGCAGGCATAGCGATTAAGTACTTTATATCTGCCTGCTCAGTTCTGTACTTACAAAATCGTATCCTTGTGGATGGGAACCAGTTAGAAATTAACTCGGGTGCCCCCGAACTGACTATGGTCATTGAACTCAACACTCATAAAATTATTTTGCTAGAATTTGATGCGGAAGTCCCTATTGACATTTTCGAAGCCATGGTTCGCACCTGCATGGACTGCTGTGTCAATTTGGGCAACGTCATGAAATTAACTGTAAAGGAAAACGCCATCAAGCTGTTGTGCTTAAACAATATGTTAAATGCCTGACCGGGGAGCAGGCGAAATGGCATTCGTTACACTTTGTGCCAACAACCAGCACCTGCGGATAAGAAGCATCGCCACGCATGATGATCTATGGCCAACCGCCGGAAATTAATTCCGACCCTTTTTCCAAGCGCGGATGTTTCCACCGCATTCGCTCGTATGTGTGTACATTTTTTATTTTAATTTTTTTTTTTTTTTTTTTTTCCTTGTAATTGCGTGGCCAAAATTGCCTTAAATCTACCCCCAAAAGAAGCGGCACTTCGCCGATCCATTTGAACCAATAAATAAAACAAATAAAATGAAACATAATGCAGCATTACATGCAGAGCGTCGCCCCTTCGGAGAATACTCCCCTGCACGAAATGCAAAACTTTCAGCATTCCACCAATAGGCGGACACCCCGTTTTGTTTCACCTGCAAGGGCAACTGCCCTCCCCAAAAAAATAACCCCTCTCGTGGATTATTTTAAAGCACATATAAAGGATCTCACACTTGTTGCACTTGGTCTTTATTCTAGTGGAAAAAATGCCAATAGTGCACTGCTCAAAATGCCATTTTTATAATTTCCTGTACGTTGCCTACCAAACGAAGCGAGCATCACCATTGCCCTGCTGTTTAACCGTTGGGGAAAACAAAGCGAGAGAGTTACACCGCATTTCACCTGCACACGCATACGTGTATGACACACATATGTACAGCACACACGCAACTGAGAAAGAGGAAGTGACCAACTCGCAGCAAACATTATTCTTTTTTTTTTTTTTTTTTCCTTTAATGTATGCCACGTTCGCATCACCTCAATCCGCCAGTGGAAACGTGTTGCAAGCATTTCGCCAATCATATGCTCAGTCCTTGTTCGCCAACTTGCTTGTGCACTCCTTTTTTGTGACCCCCAAAGAGTAAAGTTAGAACGCCCCATTTGTTACCGCTCAGGGTTTCATCATAACATGGTGTAACAAGCCATCTTTCCAATTTTTTTTTTTTTTTAGCTACCTGAGGTTTAAGTAGGCAAGAAACAGTCTCTCTCCCAATGAACGACGAATACGCGCACAAGCCACCAACATACGCATGGGATGTAAGCGTCGGCCTGGATTCTATAAGACAAAACATTATCGATTTTATTTTGCTTTGCGGCTTCATAGCTAGCATTTTGGGCTCCTTTTATTTTTTTTACTGGTTGAAAACTCGCGAAATGAGAAATATGTGCAGCAAAAATTATTAGGGGGGAAAAGTTCCGCACGCACAAAATGTGTGTATGTATTTATGTATGTGTGTACGTACGTATGTGTAGGGGTGGCGGTGGGGATTACTGTGAGCTTTTAAGACCACAGGAGGATCTGATCCACGTTTTTACGCCAACGGGGGAACTGTAAGCGCGCGACCGCGCCTATGTTGCCAGCACACACAAACTCGTGCATCCATACGTGCCTACATGCATGCGTAGGCACGTTTTGTGGAATGCATGCCTCTCCACATAAGAATTCTCACTTATTTTGTAAAAAAAAAAAAAAAGGCACAGTGCTCACACACACATACTCATATGCATGTGCATATACTTTTTTTCACCTTTTTGCCAGTTGAACGGGGATACACACTCAGCTTGCGTAACATGCTAGGTGCTATGACCGGTAAACCGCTCACATAAACATATGTCACAATGTCACCAAAGAGGAAAATGAAACACAAAGTTGGGACTGTCCCACATGGTTATTTTCTGCTGTTTGTGTAAATCACATCGGCAGCAGTGTTCCCCCACGGTTTCCACATGGTGACTTTTTCTTGTATTAAAAATTGAAAGCCATTTGCAACACAAATATGTACCTGTGCAAATCTGTGGGGAGGGGCCCCTAAGTGGTGAATCCCCCCCTTCCCAGGACGCACACATAAGAAAGGAAGGAAAAACAAAACGAAACGAAACAAAGAGGCACTGGCGTTTAACGTACCCTTAAGAGATGTCTGTGGACATGCCGCTGGACACGCCTCTAGACATGCCACTGTCCGTGGCTCTAAATGTTGACCCGCTTAAAAGACACGATGACGTAAAACAAGCAAAACACCGTTATGAGCATGAGCGAGAAGGCGAGGGTCCAGAACACGTACTGGTCGCTTTCAAAGCCGTTTTTCAAGTTCATCCCAAAAATGGCTGCAACGGTACCAACAACGGTTATGATGATGCCGTATATCTTCAACCCTAGCTCTAATTTTAGCACATTATTTCTTGCGTCGTCTAAATTGAGCTCTACCATTTGGAGGACGTCATCTAACGATTCATCAGTTCTATGAATGATTTTTAAAAACTCATCAATTTCGTGGGAGTAATATTCTAGCAACATTTCCGTGTCCTCATTATTAGGAGTAGGATCACATTTTTCCCATAATTCTGGTTTATCTCCAAAATAGGAAACTTCTAATCTTCGAACATCTTCGTCATTATTTAACACTGCATGTATGGCTTTATATACACTCTGTACCTTCTCATCAATAATTTTTAGCTTTCTCCTCATTTCGGTCAATTTGTTTATACATTTGTATATGCTTAAATTGTTACTTATAATTTCAAATAGCTTTTCTGCTTCACATATGACGGGTTCTATTTCGTTTTTTAGCTCTTCACATATATCAACAAAGATGGCTTCTAAAATGAGTATCTCGAAGGGTAAAGAATCTTTAATTAACGAAATGACTTTTGCATTTTCAATAAAATATTTGCACATCCTTTCTTCCTTCTCTGCAACTTCAGGAATTGGACTGTTTGTGAATGTCGGAATATACAGTAGGAAGTCTTTAAATATGATGCACTTTCTATAGGGCAAATTGATAAGGACGCAATTCCTCTTTGGGGATATATCAAATCTGGTGTTGCTATTGGTTGAGAGTAGTTGTCTTATATCTCTGTATTGGGCTAGACCGCTAGAATTTATCGGAGTGTTTTCTCCTTTTATTTGGTGCACTATCTTTAACAATTCATGTGTCTGTAGTGAGTACTGTACTGTTTCTCCGCTACTTATTTTATGAACATAGTGTTTTAAATATTTATTAAAGCATTTAATGCGTACCTTGAAGTCTTCATTCTTTGCATATTCCTCCGTCTCTTTGCCGGAACCTCCTTTATTTTCTTTCGAGTAGGGGAAGATTTTTCTACCAAAATGAGCCTCTTTACACTCGCTGCTTTCCCTTCCGTTTTCATCCAGTGCGCTCGCATACTTGGCAAATTCCTCGCTGCCGTTCCTTTTAAACCTCGTTTTGAGGTAGTCTATGTATTTATTTTCACTTTTTATTTTCTTTTCATTCCTTTCCATTAAGTTTTTCATATCGTGATGTTGACCTGCGTGATACTTGGACATCCCCCCCAGCGTTCTGCTCTGTTCTCCGTCCTCATTAGCATTTCCCTTGACTTCCCCATCATTGTCACTCATGTTAAGCAGGGGTTTGTTCAGCTTCTTCTCTTCAGGCATCATTTAGGAAACCGGAAAAGGCGAGGGGCATTGGGGCAGTGCATATACATGTATATATGTCATATACATGTATATATGCCATATATATGTATATATGCACATATGGCGCTAGCACGCTTAACACGAATGCGTGATGACGCCGCGCAGAGACAACTTCACCTTTTAAGGCGAAAAAACACACACACACACAGAGAAAGAGAGAGAGAGAGAGAGAGAGAGAGAGCAGTGGCGGAGAAGATTCACGCACATACTACTCCCAACTCCTCCACTCATTTATCCCCAATGCTACACTTTTTCACCATGTACATATGCATACATGTGCGCGGTAACAGATGGCACCAAATTATTTGCCAACCTTTTGTACCTTTCAAAACTGAAGGAGTCAATTTTGCTTAAGATTTCTCATAATACATTACCGTTAACGCTGCATTTTTTTCCTTCCTCTTTTAACCTTAACTTTTGTAGAAAAGTGGGGTTCAAAAAAAAAAAAAAAAAAAAAAAAAGCGCCCCATATAAATGTAAAGCGCAAACAATATAACGCGTTTTATGGGAACTCTGTCCTAACCTTTCATAACTGTTCAGTAAATTTTCCTTAAACTTGCATAACTATCCAGTTGGTTTTTAAAACGGGGGGGGTGAAAAGCCAGAAAAAAATATGTACATATATATATATATAACGAAGTGGAGCGCGATAGGTGGGGGCTCCTAACTACGCAGCGCGGCGTGCACAATTTTGAAATTTATCAAACAAGGCAATATAGCGTACAAAGCTGAAACGCTCGGGCACGCGCCCCTGTGCAAAAATGGATAAATGTATGCATGCCTATATATCAGCGAACCCGCAGCGCGCTCATTTATGTAAATTTAGCTTACTATTCAAATTTAAAAAAGCTCACCAAAAAAAAATATAGCCAAAATAACCGCGGAGGAACGTGGAAAAGAGGAAATATCCAAAGAGAAAGGGAGAAAAATTAAAAGGTGCGTTATAACAGAACACAAAATTAATACCTTTGTAGACACCACTCCCGAGAGGAAGTTCACAACAGGGGACAAATGCGCAAAGGGGCACGATCTGAAAAAATTGCCACAGCACACGTTTTTCCACATATGTATATGTACTATATGTTTTTATGCATACCCGTGGCGAAAGGAAACTTCGCTCCTCGCGCAAAAAGGCCGAGTCGATCACAGCGACTGACGTTACTGCAATTTGTTGAGTGTGTCCATAAAGTTTTTTTAATGCTTTACTTTTACTTAAATGGTGAGGAGTAACGAGCAGGTTATTCCTTAAAGGCGAAACGACCAAAATGTGTGCCAGGTTACTGCGCACATCGCCGATATGCACATGTGAGGTGCCAAAAAATGACACTTGATAAAAACGGCCGACGTGCCCCTTTTCTTTCTCACTAAGCATAAAAAAAAAAAAAAAAAAAACAATATTAAACAGTTCGGTTGAATATATTAAGCAATTTATGTGTCCTTTTTTGTGTCTTTCAAAAATGCATGTTTTCAAAATGGGAAAGCCGATATTCTTCCGAACAGAATAAGTGAGCAGGGGAGGTCCCGCAAGAATGGTACATACGTATTTACACCGAGGGGAAGAGGTGGAGCAGACCAAGTGTCTCCCCTGTCGATATAAGTTTGCGCCAAACAACACTGATGAAAACTTTAAAAAGAGGGTTCATGTACGGACGCACAGATTTTTTTATGAAAATGTACGCCAGCGTACGTGAGCAGTTACACACATACACTTAACGGTCGCACTCGTCGCAATTCTGAAAACACCAATGGGGGTTGGGGGGGATTTCTCCCCCCCATGTGCTGCATTGTTAAGAACTTAAATAGCCAGCTCCTTCAAGTAACTCTTCTTGGACATGAATCTGTCCATAAACTCACTCTCAGTGGAGGAAGAAAAGAGGTAATTAATTTCGTCCTTAATTTTCATATAGTTGGAAATTTTATTTTTGTAATTTTCATTAATACTGGAGGATGTGTCAATGTTTAGCTTTTCCTTCAGGTAGTATTTATTTTCCGCTGACTCCAGTTCTTCTACTTTTTCGTAGGCCTTTCGAATCACGTCTTTTGGTAACTTGGCTATTTCAGCAACATTGACACCATAGCTTTTGTTCGATGCGCCATCCTTAATTTCGTACAAGAAGCAGATTTTTTTCTGCTTCTGATCGATAGTCGTTTCGACATGTCTGTTGATGACACCCTCACATTGATAAGCAATGTTTGAAATTTCATGAAAATGCGTAGCAAATAAACAGAAGCATTTTATGTGGTCCAAAATGTATTTGCCAATAGACCAACTGATGCCTAACCCTTCATAGGTAGATGTCCCCCTTCCCAATTCATCCACAATGATGAAGGAATTTTTGTCTGCATTTTTAACAATAGCGGATGCTTCTATCATTTCGGATAGGAAAGTCGATATACCCTTTAACTGAAAATCAGAAGCACCTACTCTACACATGACTTGACTAAAAACAGGAATTTCACAAAAGTCGCACGGCACAAACATACCTATTTGAGCCAGGATACAAATTATAGCTGTCTGTCTGATGTACGTACTCTTCCCTCCCATGTTTGGTCCAGTAACTATTATCAATCTGCTTTCTTTTTTATTCATGTGAATATCATTTGGAATGAAATTACTCAAATTGTGTTGTAGTTCTAACAATGGGTGTCTTGATTTTTTCATAATTACATTTTCCCCATCTTCTACTACAGTTGGCCTTACGTACGGAAATGGGGAATTATAACAAACAACGGCGAAGGATACTAACACGTCCAAGGTGGATACAATATCTATAAATTTTTCGATCACGGGTGTGTAGGTCGACACGGCACATATGGTCTTTTTGACAATTTCTAGTTGCAATGTGTTGTAAATATTTAAACAATGTTCATACTGTTTACATAGACCTTTTAAAGTGCTCGTTGTAAACAAGAATTCGCTCTTATTCATGCGAACTGATATGAATTTTTTTTGGTGTTGAATTAGGGTGGAATCCTTTTTGGATACTCTAAATAGGAATACGTTTGTGTTACAATCTACCAGTCGGATGTCCTCCCTGTTAGTCCTCTTATAACGTCTATCACATTTGTCTGAAAATAAATCCCTTTCGACGTCCTCCTTATGTCTTTTAATTTTTTTCATTAGAGCATTTTTCTCGTTTGATATTTCTTCCAGTTCTTCATCAAAGTTTTTAGAAATTAAATAAACTTTGTTTTCTTCAATTTCTTTCAGATCTATGGTCATTTCGATCATGTCTAACAATTTGGAGAAGTTATTTAATATTTCATGCAGGGGGTTCACAATCATTTCAATTACCGTTTGCTTGTGTTTCCCTTCAATTGATACCAAAGCAAAGTATATTTCCTTAAAGTCCAAAATGGCATAATACAGCTTGACAATATCCTTCAGAATCATTTCTTCATTATATTTGGAGTTCCCCTTTAGTTCGTTATTTTGATTAATCTCCTTTAAGTAGTGGTTTAGTTTGTCCAACTCGGGGATCCTTTTTAGGTAATTACAATACACGCTGTTGCGCAAATCATCCTCTTCTATGAACGTTTCAACGATGTTTAATCGTTTATTAATTTCGGCAACACTTGTCAAAGGCTGCGTTAACCAAGACATTAACTTCTTACACCCGATGGTTGTGTTACATTTATTTAAAAATTTTAGCAAGTTCGTATTGTTACTGTAACTATTTGTGTTCTTTTTGTTGGGAAGTATATTTAGTGCATTAATAGCTGCCTTGTCCAATCGCATGTACAGATCCATGTTGTGTATGTTAATGCTGCATTGGTTGTGTATGTCTTTATTTTCTTTAACTTTCAAATGGTTTATTAAAACCATTAAGCATTTACATGCGTTTTCTAACTCCAAATGTTTATCGTAATTTCGAACGTCGTCATTTTGTGGAATTATTAATTTTAACTCCTCTTTCAAATTTGAGACATCGTATTTTTTCCTTTCCAAGGCAACAGCCTCTATGTTACACATTTTAAATAAATTTAAAAGCCTCTCGTCATCAACCAAATCGTTCATGCTGTTAAAAAAGCACTTGTATGGCCTCTTCTGTATGAACAAAGATTCCAAGGCCGTGAAGTATCCATTGTCAATAAATTCGGTCATCAAAAATTCATACTTTAAATAGTTATAGAAGCATACACCTAGTGTTTTCTGGTACTTCTTCGTGTCGATATACAGGCACAATATTTGTTCCTCGTTTAGTTCTACACCCTCTCCGTTTTCCATTTTGTCTTTTCTGCTTATTCGGGGGAAGCACAACTACACAGTTATGCAAATTGTTTGTATCTCGCGCGTTACGCTAAATTGCGTAATACTGTAGATGGGCTAGGTGCGCTAGATGTGCGAATGTGCACATACGTAGTAACTACACTTGGATACGCGCACACTATGTAAGTACTTGTGAATTCACGTAACTACGTCCGTGTGGGCACAAACTGCTAGATTCCTCTTTTATGTGACACAACACAGTTCACCTCTTAATACATTTGTCCCCCTTACAAACGAAAAATTGGGAAATGTGTGTAGGGGAAAAACATCCCATTCACAAGGTGCACAATGGCGTGAAAGCTTTAAAGGCCAAACTGGGGGATTTAGTTTATCTCACATTTGGGAAAAACGAAACTCCACAAATTTGATAAAAATCGAAATGGAGAAAAAAAGGAAAAGGCAGAGCAAAAACCGATTTTTGTTTTCTTCAAATCGCCTTTTGACCTTAGCACTTCACGATATTAGGATACGTGACGTGGATGAAAAAACGTGCGAAGGGGTGTACGTGCATACGTCACCACTGTTAACATATCTGTACAGATATACACATGTACACAAATGCATGATTTTTGTGCACGTAGGTACGCGTATCGTCAGTTATAAACACATTTGACATTTCTATTGGTTTTCTTTTCCCCCTTTTTGATGCGCGCGGAGAACCTATGTGAAAGCTCTCCCTCCGTGGTTTCACTCTTTCGAGTTGGTATTGTACACCATGTATTAT
>NC_020406.1:991302-992659 GCF_000321355.1 Plasmodium cynomolgi strain B
CTCTTTAGCTATTCAACTTTTATGTACCATATCTAAATAGCACTTGCGAAGTAAGTTTGCCACATAAGATGCATAAGAACAACACAGCACAAATTTTTCTTTGTTAATTGAAAAAAGGAAAAATGACGAAATGGGTAATTTCAAAATTGATTATGAAAAATTTCATTTAGGTTTTTTCAGTTTTTTGAAAAATTCACAATGTTAAAAAGGTGTGTACGAAATTACTTATCTACGCTTCGTTCCGTTTGGTTTTTTTTTTTTTTTTTATTGTCAAAATGGTAGTACACGAAAAGTGTAATTTGCGTAAAACTTTTAAAAAAATTCATGTGTGAAAGACAATTTTGATTACAAAAAAAATATGAAGCAGGAAATTTCTTTCGAAACTTTATGAACATATTTGCTTGATCAAATTGCATACATAAGACGAATGATGCTACTCGCAATCCGAAAAAAGGTGAACATACTCGTTATTTACATAATATGCAGGCTGTGCATATGTACTGATCAAAATGATATATCAAAAGGAGCATAACAAATTACGCACAAAAAAAAAATCATTGTGAAATTTCTTTCATTTTTATATGCTTTAAAAAACAAATGTTCCAACCCGGCGAATTAATGTTTGAAATTGAAGTTATCAGTTCCATGGTTCACAAAAAAAAAATTGTGAAGTTAGGGCTCCACGCTTTTTTTTTTTTTCCTTTTTATGTATTTAAAATAAAATACTGCTATTTTACATATGTACAAATGTTGGATTTCCTTAATTTAAAACTTTTTCGAGGAACTGTGATGCAAAAATGAGATTACGACGTAAGCCCTTAAAATTTATACGCTAAAACGAGGCTTTCTTTTTCTTAAGCGAAGTACATTTGCAACATTTTTAAAAAAGTTTATCATTACGCCGGCAGTATAAGAAAATTTTTCGTTTTCCGCGCTTGCCGCGTTTGAAAAGGTATTGCAATTAATTTTGTGCGCTTATAAATTTACGCTCGCATACATAAACATATATTTGTATACATATAATGTAGCCATATTTTTCCCCACCCCTTCATTTTCACCTTTAAATGATTTTTTCGCCTTTCCAATTTTTTATACAATATATACTCCCTTGTTTTGTTAAAAAATGTATGTAACAATATATGAATTCTTTTAAAGGATTCACATTTTACAATTCTCAACTTAAGCAAAAAAAAAAATATGAACGCATAAGTTTATAAGTGTACAATCCCTTTTATGTGAACTATGTCATGTTTGCTTTTTACTCAAACAAAATAGAGGCGCTTTTATAAGAACAACAAAAAAGGGGAGAAACATAAATGTGACGAACTATTACGTTTTGTTAAGATTAATGTTTTAA
>NC_020406.1:992669-999070 GCF_000321355.1 Plasmodium cynomolgi strain B
TTTTTTTCTTCTTCTACATAATGATTTTCTTGGGATTAAATAGTGATTACAGTGCTAGAATAAATTTAAAAATAAAATTTATTGTAAAATCAATAATAAAAGTTTTAACTAAGCATTTAGTATTAATAAGCATTTTAAACCTGATCATCTCACTATGTTACAACTATATTGTAAATGCAGACAGTAATCGTAAGTGTCGGGAAGAGGAAAAATAAGCACATGTTTGTGCATACACGCATGCACTTATATGTATGCATGTACAGAATGACACTCCGCCCATCTGTCAGTCTTTTTCGTCTGTCTTCTAAGGAGTGTAATTCAAATTATATGCAAACTCCCTTATTTCACTCCATGTTAACACTCCATTTTTTTCTGTCCCTTTTTTTTTTTAAAGACCAGCTAAATATTGTAGCGCATTTATTAAGAGGAACGTTTGTTAGCTCCGTACCATCATGTTTAACCCTATCATTATTAATATTTTTTAAGGAGCACAGCTTAAACAGTAATTACCCCTTTGAGATGTCTCCATAGATGCAAATTATTGCGTCATGCCATGTCGAATATGCCCATGCATGCACATGTGTGCATATGTACACATGTGGTTAACGGCTCTTTCTTTTCTTTCATACACAGATTACAAGTACAAGGAATGGAATTTGATAAACGTATTATGCGTAGTATTAACCTTTTATAGCATATTTTACACGAAGACTGTTTTTTCAAAGGACTATGGGAACAACATATACGATATCCTCTACGTAGCATCCATATCGTAAGTGCATAACAATCGTTAACTATTTTTTGTACATATTTTAGAAGGACATTTCGTCAGTGCATACATATGGGGAGAAAATAAAAACGTTCATTTGTTAGAATGTGCACAAATACCATTATTCAAAGTTTTCCCCTATTGAGCACAGCAGTGACACAAAATAAACGTTGTCTTAGATAAAAAATAAAACAAAACAATGTTGCCAGTGATTACCCCATTCGCTTTCCGCAACGTAATAATTTAAATCTGTGCATATGTACACACATATGTTTACGTCCCCCCCTGTCCATCTTAGGTACATATTGCAGAAAAGATTCAATACCAGGAAGTTGAGCATTCATGATTTCCAACAATGCATGAACACTGAAACGAAGAACATAATTGAGCTCATTCAGAAGGTAAACATTTAAATGAATTTTCCATTATTTTTGTTTTTTTTTTTTTTTCTGCGCCCCCTCGAATTTTCAAGTGCATATGAAATTTACTTCGCACATAAGTTGAATAAACATCCCTATGCGCGTGAACACATATAACATTTTCTTCTTTTGCAGGGAATAATTTTAAATATAATGCCACTTATTTGCTCATACGTACTGAGTTTCATTGTCGACATATTATTAACAATAATTAACAGCATTAGTTTCAACATTATCGTAAGTATACTGACCCACCCATTTGATGTGATATTGAGTTTGCCAAAAATATACAACTTATCAAATATCTACGTTCTTACGAATTTTTCTTATTGCTTCTCGATACTTTCATCAATATGGATAACGGCAATATTGGAATATCATTTTATAATTTTCAATTTTATATTTAATAAATATGACTGTAAAATACTGACGTCGCTAGATAAATTCCCAATGCATAACCAGTGCTCCTATCATGATGAATTCTTCGTCGTTACGTGCATCTACAACTACTTGAAAGATATAAGCTACAGAATAAAAGGGAATAACATTGAAATAACAAATATGGACAAGAAGACGAAGTTGAAACTACTGTTATTTAAAAAATTAATATTAATTAATGCAAGTTTGAAATATAAAGATGAGATAAGCATCTTGAGTCATTTATGTAACCCTATAAACACAATATTATTTAAAGACAAAAAATTTTGGAACGCCTACATAGATTCATGTATACTATGCATTGAAGATTTAATTGGTCAATTAAAAAAATATATAAATATTTTAAATCACGACCAAACTGTTTATTCTGTTGAAGAAAAGGCAGAATTGAAGAGTGTATTAGAAAAGAACAGAATAAATAAATTAAAAGATACCATAGTATTAACGTGTATATATTTAAAAGGAGTTGCCTTATGGTCAATTGCGATAAGCATTATCTGCAAAAATGTCATAGTATCGGTTATTAGGAAGTTATCCTCCATCATAGTTTCCTTATCCTATGTTTTATTTGACTTTTTAAATTTCATCAAAATAAATGAATTATATGACCCATTGCACCACCTACTTTATGGTAACCCCCCAGTTTATTTTAGCTCCTGTCCTGCGCCCCACCGCTTGCCACAGTTCTAATGAGCATAAATATAGACATGTATGTAATATATATACATATTTACCTGCGTATTTTTTTTCCTTTTTCAGAAATGAATTCCATTGTGGACATTTTTAAATTTTATAAAGAAGATATTTTAGACAACAAGTATCAGTACTCCTACAACTTATATAAAGGATTATCGTATCTGTTCAGAAATAAATCCCTAAGATACTAATTGTTTTTCGTGGGAACGATAAAGCACTTAATAATTTTATTCCGTTGTTAAAGTATGTTAAAAAATTTCCCACCATTAAACATGCTATATCAACGTGTTTATTTTTTTTAGAAACATATTTTTTAAAAAGGTAATTTTCTAAAAAGAAAAAAAAGTCTGTTACAGCATTCTTCATCATGACTCTATTTTTTTAGTTTTATTTGTCTAAAAAGATACCAAATTTGTTCAAGCTTTTGTGTATTTTGTAAAAATAACCATGTTTTTTCTATTAATGTACATTTAGAAAAAAACAAATTAAATGAATTAAGTCGTTTAACTCTGTTTACGTAAAACAATTCTTATATGAAATTATATTTATGCACAAGTTTTTACAATAAAAAAAATATATGCGTATTTTTACCGTTTTTTAAAAATGAAAACTTTCTAAGAAAACTCTAATATTCTTAAATTTTGAATTTCATTTTTTTGTAAATGCAACATTGTATAATGTTTTGCCGCAAGTTTAGCACAAATTGTCCCGAAGTTTACATGATGTATAACGGACAGTTATATTGTCCTTTCGATTGAACGGTTGTGATAATTATATCTGCTTTATTAGACTACATAAAATTATAAAAAAATGAATTCTCCACTTAAGCGTTTTGTTGTTATTCTTTTGCCCCTTACTATACCTTCTTTAATTTGTCTATTCATAGTATTTCTCACTATTTTTTTCTTCGTGCTCTTTCTGGGTTTCTTACGCGTATGCTCACGATTAAAATAACAGGATTCAACATTTTTTGGTACTTAATGTGCGATAGTAAAATCTGGCTCCTGAGGCACGGGTACATACAATGTTAGCGTATTACACGATTACAAAAGAGCTATAATCGCAATAATGTACCTCATGAATCGTACAAAAGGCAGCAAACATTAGAGAAATGTTGTAGACTTCAATTATGCTGCAGCTCTTTTGTAAAACCTATAATACACACTTTGTGTTGATTTAATTCAAATATGTAAAGAAAAGTAAGTGTTGTTTTTATATTTGAGAAAGGTGAAATGTTGCCACATTTTATCACGCGTTATTTTAGCAAAGGTCTGTCATCCGTAATTTACCTAATATTCTCGGCTTGAATAAAAATAACTTGTTAAAAATATTTAGGCCCATTCAGTTTTAACACAAGGAATGCCTGTGCATTATAAGAGAACATGATCATATTTGCGGCTTTACATAAATTAAAAGTGAATTTTGTTATGATATTTGGGGGCTAATTTTATATTCTTGTACAGTTGGTGTTCATAATGTTTTAAACAAAAAAATAAAGGTTGTGTAACAAATAATTTTTTTTTTAAAGCCATTTCAGCATAATATAAAAACAGAACATATTTTTAATGCTAATATACAGTGGTTTCTGTTCCATGTCCACAAGGGAGGGTCACTTCTACAGGATTAAAAATTTTCTGTTCCTAATGATCACATATGTGATTAGTAAAGAACATATCTTACACTTATATGTGTGAGTATTTTATTTGTTTTAAATTATTACATCATCTCTGCTATTTCTACGAAAATTTCTTCTTTTGGCTTTAATGATGAACCAGGGAAATTACATATGTACTAAAATACTCAGAATAGTTAAATAAAACATATTCGATATTGAAATGTGTTTTTAAAAAAGATGATGTTTATGTGTTTTTATGTAAATAACATGAAGAATGGACAATGTCAGAAATATTATGAACTTTTGCACAAGTTATCCTTGAGGTCACAGCAAATATCTGTCTAATGATTATTGCAGTGGCTCATTTGCGTGAAGACTTAAAGGTTAGCTTTTTTAAGCGAAAAAAAAAAAAATCAATGGTGATTCTTCTATTTTTATGCGCACACCATTATTAATATTTAACATGCAATATGCATTTGTACAGAAGATACTTTCCATGTGTATAACATGCTATTTGTAATGATACGCCTATATATTTTTATAAAATATTTCAACCCATTATTTAGTTTTTTTTCCTTAAATGACATCCCGTTATTCATGCTTTATTCATCTTTATATTGATTGTTATTACCTGCAACTTAGTTATTGCCCCTTCCTTACAGGGAAAAAGGTAAATTCCTTTTAAATTGGGCATAACCTTGAAAAATATTTTATTTGTCCAAATAACATTATTCCCTTTTTACAACAGAAAAAGAGATGTCTTTCATATGAACATAAAGTTTTAAAATAAAAGAAGACACAAAATTTTGCTATTAGAAAGATTTCTGCGTATTGTAAAAATATAAAATTTTGTAGAATAGTTGTAATTTCATTTTTCTCTGGTTTCATAAAAAAACATTAATTTCTCTTTATAAACAAAGATTTGTTGCCTTGTAGGATAGCGCAAAATAAAGATTTTAATCTTAAGGATCCCACTTAATGAAGCATTTTACAAGTCAAATTCTATGATAAACTGTTTCCTTAGGAGTGAAAACGCATTTTTACATTTCAAACTATTTTGCAATCTAAATATTTTTTTAAAAATATAGTTGTTTTTTTCTGTTATTCAAAGCATGAATAATGATATTCTAAGGGTATGCAATACATGAGAGAAACCATTCATTCTGAGAGAATATTTTACTGTTTTACAATTCAATATTTTTGTGCATACCTACTTTTACATTTTTCAGGAAATAACGAATATGCTACAATGCATGATATATTCATGTTTTTTTTTTTTGGGGGGGGGCCTAAAATGATTCACATTTTATCATACTTTTCATCTTTATCTGTGAATAATGACTCTTGTCTGTGCTCTTATAAAAACGCTTCAGTATAAAGTATATTATCATAAATACAAAATAAACAAGTGCACATTACTAATACTATATTAACATATACATTTTCTCCATTTATGGAGCACAAACTTACTGAATTAAAGTTACTCCAAGGGACAACATTTAAAACAATATAATATACATTCACATTAAAAGAATAATAAAAGTTCCAAGCATATATATAACATAATTAAAACTTCATATAGGGAAAAACAATTATTGAATTTTTCTTTTAAAGATAAATACATTCGAATTTAGATAACCCGAGATAAAATAATATTGAAAGATGTATGATCCTTTATGGTATTAATCTTTTCAGAACTAAAGTAAAAATATATTTAAAATAAGACTTAGACATAAATCGAAATATGTAAATTAACCAATATAAACATGAGTTCAAAGACAAAAACATTAAATTAATAATTAAACTAAATGCATAAACTTAATATATATAATACATATATTTTAAATGATACACAAATTAAAATAAATGACTTTACATATAAATAAAAATTGAAATAATAAATTATTATTAATATATATTAAATAATAATTAAAATAATTATAAATTAAATGAAATAAAATAAATAAAAAACAGCAAAAACATCGAATAAATAAAATTAAATAAGCAAAAATATAATTAAAATAAATTAATTATTAAAAATTTTATTTTTAGTTATTATTTATATGTATATAAATTAATAAATATATAAATTTAATTAAATATATTAAATAAAAAATGTTATATTAATTATTAATATAAATAACAAAATATATTAAATTAAACCCCCCCAATTAATTATTAATATAAATAAAAATATAGATTACAATTAAATTAAATAAAAATTAATTTTACAAATTAATTATTATTTAAAAGAATAAATAAAGAATATTTAAATATTTATTATTAATAAATATAAAATAAATGTAAGAGTATAAACAAGAATTATAAATTATTTAAAGCATATATAATATTTTAAAAAATAAATAATTAAAATAAATTAATAATTAAATATTTAATTATAAAAATATAATTAATAAATAATATATATAAGTTAATTTAAAGGGTAAATAAGAATAAGTCTTTG
>NC_020406.1:1000570-1004362 GCF_000321355.1 Plasmodium cynomolgi strain B
TGGTTTATTTAATAATAATAAATAATTAACTTTATATTATTAATATTAAATTATTTTTTTACCGTATTTTAATAAAAATTGATGATTATTTAAATATATATATATATATTAATTTTAATAATAATTTAAATTAAATAATTAATTAACCTTAATAACAATAATTATAAGAGGTCAAAATAAAATAATATTTTTAACATAATTAAACATGTAAAGTATTAATAAATAAAATAAAAATAATGAAGTGAATAGTAAATTACATAATTAAGGCAATTATTTCCATTAACCAATTTATTCAAGATATATACATTATAATTTCATTATAATCATAATCTAAAACATAAATACCTAACTAAATATAAATATATGTGATCCAGTTTATTATAATATTAATGCGATATTAGCCATATTCAGAGAATTCCTAATATGACTGGAAATGCAATGAAAAGGAACAATGGGTATAAATATTTGTTCAGGGACATAATGAAATTTTTTTATAGCATAACAAAACCTTTCTTCATGTCCTTTTTGTTCTAGAACACATTTTATTTTTAAAAATATTTTATTTCCTTTAAATGACATAAACTCTTTCACTATAGCTCAATCTAGTCGACTTATTTAATGATAGACAACTCAGTTTTTTTCTTTTTTTAGCTGATAGATTTTATTATGTAGTGTAACTTTTGTGCATAATAAATATATTTTTAAAGTCTTAATTTACAATTGTCTTTTTTAATAAAACGCAATTTAATGTTTGTACCTGTTGCTCTTAAAAAAAATCCACCACAATTTTGCTGTTTTTTAAAAGCCATGTATGCACATTTCCAAGCTACGAATATTAACGTGAAAAGGAACTTTCTGCAAACACACAAATACTACGATTATGGAAAAATTAAATCCTTTTCCTTTTAGCAAAAATGATTGTATGAATTAACCATGTTTTGCTCTCAAAGAAATAAGTTTGCACTAGTGTGAATGTGTAATTAAGCTCAACATAACTTAGATTTATGTAACGTTTTTCTTTTTATCAATTATTAAAGTACAATGTTTTTTTGCATATAAAAGTATGTAATCAGTTAAGCTATAGTATACCATACTGCTGCCACATTGTGTAAATGAATTTATAAATTTATTCACATCCACAAAACAAAGAAAATAATATGAGCGTTATCTAACCTATATAGAGAATAATTTACAAGAAGAGAGAATATAAGATATTTCTTTGTAGAAAATGTATAATTATCAATTTAAAAACAAAGAAAAGACAAATATATTTCATGTAAATTTTTATTATGATCATGATAAAGACGATGTGCATTAATCATAGAACACAGTTATCATATTATGTGCTTATGCAAATTTTGTTTTGCATCTAATATCATTCAAAGACATGCACTATAAAGGTACTTCGACAATATTTTATGGCCTATAAATAAAAAAAGAATTAATCTTAT
Source organism: Plasmodium cynomolgi strain B (assembly GCF_000321355.1). NCBI lineage: Eukaryota > Apicomplexa > Aconoidasida > Haemosporida > Plasmodiidae > Plasmodium > Plasmodium cynomolgi. The sequence goes on from NC_020406.1 coordinate 1,002,022, forward strand.
TTTAATATAATTATGTCCTGAATTTATGGAAAAACTAAATACTTCATATAAGAATGAGGCAACAACTTCATAAAAATTCTGTAATACTTATAGGGAATAAAGGAAAAATATATAAAATTCATGACTGTTGTAATGGTAATATTTTTCATTATTTCACAATAACCCACATTCGTATACTGTGAAAGCCCTAAAAATTTGTTTTAAAATTATTCTAGAATGAAAAACTTTCATTTCATCACTTACCTAAATATTTATAAGAAAAATCTTTACTTAAGTAGAAGCATACTTAGAACGATTAGAGGATGATATACTAAAAAGGGTATTATTATTCTATGCTTTCAATAGTTTTTCCAGGAACAGAGAAGGGCAAATGAGCTCTCTTGCGTTATTATATTTATATATGTGCACAGGCGTTTTATTTTTTTTTCTTTTATATTTTATAAAGATTGTGTTCTTAGTGCAACACTGATAAATCAGACACTTAAAGAGGCTATATTAGTTCACATAGTGCAATATATTTCCTTTGTATGAATAAAATAGGAAAGAAAACATACCGGACTTTACATTCATAGAGCTAATAACCTTCTTGTCCCCTTTTCACCTTGAGGACAACATAAAGCATTACAATTTTTTCATACAGTCTTAACCTTTCTATTAAAATAGAGCTGCGTAAAAAGAGAACAGTTTTATTCCTCTGTTTTTTGTTAAAAGAATGTTGATATTCCATTTTTCTGTATGTTGTGTTGCACACTATAAGTTTAACTTTTGTTAGTATTTTCCTTTTACCGTAAGTGCTATATTTCTTTTAAAATACATTTTAAAGTATTGAATACATTTTCATTTTTTGAACCTCATATTAAAGATGTATAAAACAAGATGATCAATCAAAATGATAGTTCTGGTATTTGCAACGTTAGGGAAAAGTACATTTACCAGAATTTTTGTATTGTCTTAAAATAGATACAAAAATAGGGTTATCCAAAAACATGTTGTAAAAAGTTATATCTTAGGTTATATGACTTTGCTCTCTTAAGTGATTCTGTCAACTCAAAAGAAAACCTATAATTTGCAAACATTTTACAAAATATTATACAGTACACAATATTAGTACAAATAGAAAGTCTGATCTTTCTCATCTAAAGCATGTTTCAAAAATATATGATACCTGTTGAGCAAATTAAAATATGGAAAGTCATTTATAATATAAGGCGTTATACTGAAGGAGAAAAAATGCGTAGTTTGACGCAAATAAATTGCAAATGAAAACAATATAATGATGTTAGACAGAGGCCAAAACAGAAATTAAAGTGAATAAAGCAGGAAACCATTTCCTTGCAATCTTTGAATAGTTGGAGGACAAACATCATTTTAATGTGTACGACACATACTAAAGAAATGTGTTATTTTGGAACGCTATATAATAAGGATTCGCACTGTGCTATGGTATGTAGGAGCCGAAATTACAAATGAAGGGCAGTTATTTTTATGTACCCTCATTTTACAAGTTATTAATTAGTAATTATAAAATGTTTTTATTTTTAGGGTTTGGATTTCGTCATGAATACAATAGCTACTGCATGCAAGTTGGCAAATTTTAAGAAACGGCTAAAAGTGCAGTTATTTATGAGTCCCTTTGCGTTTTAATTTAGTGAAAGAACCAGAGATAAACACTACGTTTTTCTTAAAAATACATATGTTGCTAAACCTTAAAAATGTCTTTTTCTTTTTAATAATAACATATAAGACGCTAAATTATAAGTTTTTCCATATTTATAAAAAACGTTTTTTTTATAAAAACATTTTGACAAACAAATGCATCAATGCATATAATAAAAAAAAAAGGTTAAACAAACAAAAAAAAAATGTTTTATTTATATATACAAACGTTTTTATATTTGTATATGAATAAAAAGTCTAATTAATGATAACTGATGCTATTTTTTTAAGCTGTATCTCTTTATCGGATAATTCCTGTAAATAAAAAAAGGGTTACAAAAGCATTAGAACCCTTAAAATGTGTAGCATATCTATACATTTGATTAATATATTTATGCATGTAAATAATGTCAATACTGGGTGTAACAAAATGTATATTAAGTGCAAAAACATGTTAACCTTTTCTTTGAGAATTAGCTTTTGAGTTTTTATTTCACATTCTTCATTTTTTTCGTATAGTTCTTTTTCCAGCTTCATTATTCTACTTTTCATTTCTTCCTCATTCCTGAAATGGCCGAAAAGGTGCGTATGTGTACGATTGTGTTAGTGTAATTAAAAAGGTGCAAACGAGTAATAAATGCAAACTATCTGTTTCTTATATTTTATAGTGCTAAAAATGTTCATG
>NC_020406.1:1004482-1010289 GCF_000321355.1 Plasmodium cynomolgi strain B
ATAATTTTCTTATCACTTTTCATAATTCATAATGTATCTCTTTGATATTTCCAAATTTTTGTTGGCGTTGTTTAATTCCTCGCTTAGGTTTTTGTTCAGCCCTGTGAAGTTATCAATTATTAATGCTTGTTCCTGTAAAAAAAGCGTGCACATAAGTAAATTTTCATGAAATTGTTTGCATTATATTGCACGTTAAAGTGATTCCACATTTCCATTACATATAATTACATCTACATGCGGTCACTTTGTAAACTATAAAACGGGTTAATGTATTTTTGAAGAAATTACCTTTAAGTCATTGTCACTCTTGCTTATTATGCTTTTCAGTTCTTGTATGTCACTGCTATATTTTTTAATATTCTTATCCTTTTCATCCAGTTCTTTCTTTTTGTCACTTAACTCTTTAACGACAACAATCAGTTTCCTGTTGAAAATGTGAAGAAAAAGGAGAATGTTATTTTAACAAAGAAAATACTTATTTCAGTGTAGGTGAAAAAATAAAAGAGCGTTTACTTGAATGTCCCTTCCAGTTCATTGTTTTGGTTTTCTTCTATAGTTTTCAACTTCTCATTTTCACTCTGTATTAAAAAAAAAAAAGACAAAATAAGAAAACCACAAGTAAAAATAGCTCAAATCAAGCATAAGCCTTTATAATGCTTTTTTTTTTTTTTTTATTTCATTACAGTAAGCGAGTTAATGACGTTTATTCCCTCATTAATTCTATTCGTTTGATCTGTCAATTTGTTATTTAGTGTTTTGTTTTGCGTCTGTATTTGTGTGTATTTTGTCTGAAGTGATTTTAATAAAGATTCCATAGAAACAGTTCTGTTTTTTATATTCACATTTTCTTCCTCTGCTTCCTTCTTTTGCAGGTATACCTCTTCATATTTTCTTTGCAGTCTACAAAAAAAAAAAAAAAAAAAGTAATGTTGTTTTGCCCCATTTAGCTTTTACTGCCACAATGCGATGCATTTCTTTTATTGTAGTTCCTTCTTTTGTCGCGTACTCATCTATTATGTCATTCTTTTGCGAAATGATATTCTCCAGGTTGTTATTTTCTTGTAGTTTTCTATTAATTTCCAACTCGTTTTCTTTTCTAATTTTTTGAATTAAGGCATTGTGCGCATTTTGTTTCTCTTCTATTTCTTTGTTTAGCACATTTATGACATCTTTATACCTCTCGAGGTCTTGCTTATAGAGCTCTAACCTTGATTGCGATTCGTTAAATTGCGAATTTAGGTTTTTTATTTTATTCGAATAAAAACTAATGTCAGATGATCTCGTTATGTTATTGTGCAGTAAAATGTTTAGCAAATACTTTTTGGAATATTCATCCGCGTCCTTCGAATAGAACAGAAAATTGTGTAACAAAAAATTAAATAAATACTGTGTGTTGTATATTGTGTCAAAATAAAAGTTGAAGGAGCTCTTTCTGTTTTTTATCGTTTCGAAGAATATTTTGTCGAAATTAAGGAAAAAGGAATTTTCGTAATTTGCGCTTGCATATTGGTACTTTAAAGGAGGGAACATATTTTTACTTCCTATATGTTCACTGCTAGTAATATTTTTACTTAAGTTTTGGGAATAATTCGAGTTCATATGATTTGGTAAATAATTATCATTCTTTTCGTTTAGCAAGTACCTGTTCTCCTCTTCATACAGGTATTTTTTATTTATGTCTTCAAATTCGTATGAATTTCTTTTATTTAATTTGTTCAGTAGCGTGTTGTAATTATCATCTTCGTGTAGTGCTAGATTTTTCTTGGAACTTCCTTTTAAGAAGCCTTTATAATCAATAAAATTCTCTGTGTAATTTTCCAAATAACTGTCTAAATTGTAATAATGTCTAACTATGTTTAAAATGGCTATTTTCATATTTGAAAGTTCAATATTTTTATCAAAATCTAGGATGGACTTTTTATATAGTAGAAAAGATATTGAATAAACACAGTTATAAATTATTAGAGAATCTTTAGATTCGTACAAGGACGATATCAAAAAGGTTAGCGCTCCTGATTCGTACAAAGCCTTGTGTATTTTAATAATATTCGGCTGGTTGTTATAATGAATATTTTTTATAAATATACTGGACTTCAAATCCGCTGTTTCATTTAAGTTATTGGTTTTTTTATTTAACGAATAATTTAACAGAAGAGAAATGTATCCACAAACTAATTTTATATTTTTCATATTGACACTCTTTTTCAGTTCCTCAATGAAATAATCTATATATTCAAAAGTATTTTCATGTATCGTTTCGTAAAATTTCGTTTTCATTAGTGTAAACAGGAAATTAATAATGACAATGATGTACCTTGTTTTTTCGATATTTTCTTCTACCGGAAAAATGGCACTCGAAGAATAGACATCTGGAATTATATGTAGATTAATCAGTATAGCTTTGATAACGGTGTTCCTTTCACTTGTTTTTATATTGTCAAATGTCCTACAGAATATTTCCTTCTGTAATTTGCCTCCCTCGTTATCGTTATTCGACGCATAGGAATAATTCAAGTTGTTTACATTTTTCGCTAAACTGCCTACACCTCCTGTTACATTCGCATTCTGCCCATTTGCATTGATATAAGAACTATTTAAATTTCTTAAACTGTAGTTATTTGTATTTAGATGCGTTCCATATGCCGAGAAATGAGTATTCGCGTTATTCTGGACATTGTCTAAGTGATTATTTTTTTTTGCGCAAAATTGACAATATAGATGTATCAGCTTGGAAAAAATGAGAGAAATCACTGTAGCCAAATTTTTGTTTTTATGAATAGTTGATAAGAACAGCATGTTTATGTGTTCATTTATGTTACTAAAAATGGAATTGAATTTTTTGTCTTCATTATACTTCATAATGTAATCATTATTTTCATTTAAAATGTGAAATATGGTTATGGACACATTTGGAAATTTAATTAAGATAATGTAAAAGAGGAAGGATATGTTTGTAATTAGTTCGTATTGTTTATTCGTTAACAATCTGGACGAGTACGTGACAAAAATGAAAAGGACTTTCGTTATGTTTATGTTTTCTTCAAAAAAATAGACAAATTTTTTATCATTAAAACAGAATATAAGTGTGTCTACAATGGTTCTCATTCTGATTAAATTTCCATTATTTACGATATTCTCAAAAAGGAGCATGGGGGAAAAATAGTTTTCTTTTTCTAGTTCCTCCGGGAAAATGAATATATACGTCTTGTACAAGCTGATATAGAAATTTTTGTACACTTCAATATCTTCATATTCATTTAAATACTTGTAATATTTCGATAAAAATATTTTTAACTCATTAAGATCGTTGCTTGAATTCATAATTTTCTCTCTCAGGGCGTCCAAGTTCATTAAATTGTTAATTATGTTTAAACACTTGAGCAAAATGTTACTGTAGGTTATTCTGTTCTTTCCCAAAAACAGTAGTTCTTCTTTGCTGTCAACAAAGGATGGTAAATTGCTATTTGTGGTTCCATTTAGCACGTGAGAAGATGTCAGCATTTGCTCCTTTCGATTCCTGCGAACGTTACTTTCTGCGTGCATTTTCATCATATCAGAGTATAGCAGGGAGCCGTCTTTTATCATATCTTCAAGGTAAAAGTTTAAGAAATTTAAAACGTAAAAAAATACCTTGTAAAAATAAACATTATTATTGAATATCTTGAACGAGTTATACTCCCTTGTCGTGCTTCTAACATAACTTGTCGTATTGTGAACTGTACTATTTTGATGGAAATTTGTATTCATCTCATTTGGTGAAGGATGGTTTCTAAAATTTGATGTCGAGTACTTCCTTTTGATGTTGTTTTGAAGGCTATTCATCTTTACAGGATTCGAATAAGTGTAGCCATTTTTTTCATTCCCTGCTACATTTAGCTCTTCATTTTCCACCTGCCGAATGTCAAATGTGACTATATTACTTGTTATATTTTCCAAACAGTGTAAGCACAGGGTTAATAAATAAATGTTATTATAATAGTTTTCATTAACATTGTCCCGAAAGAAATATATTTTAAGAGAATTATAAAAGGAGGACAAATTTCCGCTTTCTGAACTTAGGGAGTATTCAATTGATCTCATAACGTAAAACAAATATTTGATTATATCGAATTCTTCTTCTCGCTTCATATCATTGGACGATAAGTCATCATTTGTGTACATTTTCGGGTTCTTCTCAGCATATGGGCCTTTATTCGGCAGATCACCAAGGTTTCTATCACTAATGTTTCGATCAGTGAGATTCTCATTTGGCTTTATTGCATGATTTGTGAATAAGTTTTTCTTAAGTGTCCTGCTTTCATTGCTCCTTTCTGGGTGATCTGGACCAATTTTATCATCATCATTCGTGTCTTTGCTTTTTTTTATCGCCCCTCGCAGCATGTAAAACTTGAGTTTATCTGAAATACTTAAAATGCTGATGTTGTACAGAGCTTCTACATGCCTCTTGTTCAATAAGTCCAGCTTCACGGAATAGTTTTCATTTGCATAAGCCTTTTCGCTAGGGTTGTTACTCTCAAAGACGTTTATGACATTTTCGTAATAATTCCTATACAGATAATTATAATAATTTACCAACTCTCGCATACATTCTTCATTTTCGTTTATTAAATCTAAATCGTATATGTTATTTCTGTACTCCCCCAGGCACAAATTCAAATATTCTGAGTAATCATAGCTGAAACTTTCCTTTTTGTGAGAGAACCTTCTTGTTTCTTTGCTGTGCAGGTTTGACAGGCTGTCTCTTTTAAGCATCTTTTACTTGCCGGCACATTTACAGGGGGGCATGCGTGTGTGTACGTACGTAAAAATGTATGTACCTGCGTATGTCACGTAGTGTATGTATAAACATATACATTAACGTGTACATGCGCTCAAACGTACACTTATACATGTACACAATTTCGCTCACACATACGCATGTAATGGCACGTGTTTTTTTTACAATAGGCGCGCCCCTTTCTTTGTGTAAAGCACGCAGGATGAATGGGTATTACATAACAAGATACATTTTCGTTTAACAAACATGGACCCCCTTACGATGTGTCTAAGATTGAGATCGATATGGAAAGTGAAAAGTTAAGTCGTAAAATTTGGTAAGAAACTCATATCGAATGTGCGCGTCGAAAATTTAACCGAAAAAATAACCGAAAATTTAATCGAAAATTTAATCGAAAATAAAACCGAAAAAATAACCGAAAATTTAATCGAAAATTTAACCGAAAAAATAATCGAACATTTAACCGAAAATGCACATCAAAAATTCACATCGAAAACTTAAATGGACCATTTAAATGGAACTTAAAATAGCTCTTTTCGATTTTCCTTTCCTTCACAGCCGAAGTGAATATACCATTTACGTATATAATGGCATCAATATCAGCATATGTTAAAAATTAAGGATAATTATGGAAAAGAAAAAAAAAAGGGCATGCATAAAATGCACAAAGCGCTTAAAACACAAAGAGGGAAGAATAAATACAAAGTCAGAAAATAAAGCCTTTTTTCTTCCTTTTTTTACTTTGTCAAATATATAATGAAGTTACACTCAAATTAAAATATATAATTTTTAAAAGGGAAATTAAAAAATTGGATATTTTCAAAAAAAAAAAAAAAAAAAAAATGTAAATGAAAATGTAAGATCAAAAAATACGTGTAAAGCTTTTAGATGTAAGCTAATGCCATTAAACATTACATGTATTTTTACCCTTAAAAAAGGAATTAAATATAAAATAAAAAAAAAATTTTTTTTTTTTTTTGTCCCTTTTGACTTTAGCGTGTTTATCATATGCTGTGTTTTACATATGTAT
>NC_020406.1:1010319-1018098 GCF_000321355.1 Plasmodium cynomolgi strain B
GTGTGTGCAATGTTGTATTTCATTTTAAAGCGCCTGTTAATTGTATAACCCTTCATGATGCTGCAGCATGGGTGTGAATACATTGTTTAGCAAACGCTTTTTTAACCCAATATTTATTCATCCTTTTTGGCATTAACTTCAAGCAGAAGGGTGGCAAACAGGAAATGTGGAAATAGTCGAAAAAGTGGAAAAAACAGAAATGAAATGAATTAACCACCTTTATGCGGACACTTGCAACGTTCGCTAAGGCGATGTTATTTTTTTTTTTTTTTCTGCACATTATCTTATGACCCTTTCCCGCTTTACAATTATAATGCGACATATTCTCAAAAAAAGGAACAACAAAATGAAGCATTTATAACACGATGGTATGATTAACTTTTTTTTTTTTTTTGTACGCAATTTTTAAGTCATTTTTCTGCTTCGTAGAAAGCATTACAGGTGGAGTTATTAAGCGTAACCGCTCATGGGAATGTATAAACGGTACACTACGTTTTAGCGGTTCTGCATGGCACATAAAAAATTAGTAAAATGGTGCCCCTCTCGTACGATGTCCCCATTTTTACATGGTAGCTAAATAAAAACGTCTCATTATTCATGAATTCCCTGGGGAATTTTATCAATGAACAAATCATTAGTTTTTATTATTCTACTAAATGGGGAAATATGCGGGAGCGCGTCGCCGTAGGGACATACAGGGGCACATGCATATTTCCCCCTTTTCTGCATTACTGGACTCGAATAGTACACAGGATGAATTATTGAGCATAAAAATGGGCAGGAATAGGCGTACAGCACATGTTAGTGATGCTAAAGGTGGAAATGCTGTTTTTAAGGAACGCCTGAACTGTTCGCCTCTCTCACCTACTTTTTTCTTTTTTTTATGCTCTTTAATTCATCCAAGCTATCGTCAGGAGGTTGAATTTTTGTACCTACGAAGGGAGGACAATATAAATGGGCAAATACATGTAAGTTCATATGTGTATGTATGTGTGTGTAGACTGTTGAGAAAGCATGCTTGCACACATCCGTGTGCACATGTGCACCCCAGGAGGGAGAAACATCATATTAATGTTAAAGCTTTTCGTGTAACCTATTTCTTACGGACGGCCTGTAGTAGTTTGATAAATCCCTAAAATGGTTGAACGACGAATTGTCCTTTGAATCTGGTTTTGGTTTGTCTGAGTCTAATGCTTTATCTTTTTTGTCATCTCCCTTGTTCATTTGTTCACTCATTTTTTGTTTATTAACCATCATTTCTTTTTCCAATTCTTGCAGCCTTTTCTCCCTTGACATTTTCATCTTTTCATCTAGTTTGTTATTCCTCTTAAATTCCGAAACTCTCTTTCGATATTTCATGAACTTATAAATAAGTATAAAAGATGTAACGACGAACACTAGCAGGATCACATTTTTGACTGTCAGTAAATCTACTCCCTTTGCGGGAGCCTTGTTGCCCTCCCTGTCCATTTTTGGCACACGTCACCGGCGACAAAGAAAGAAGCATCAACACACGTGCGTCAGCATAAACCAACATAATTAATTTACAATAAAGGATTCAATAAAACCATTTGACATTTTTACTTTTTATGTCATTATTATGCAACATAGAGAACAGGTCTGCCCTTTTCAATGTTCGCGGCTGTTTTATTCGGGGAGTTATAATAACTACCTTTAGCTGTTTTCAGCTTTGCCATACCCATCCGTAGTTGCAAATTAACAAAAAAAGAAGGAAAAAGGAAGAAGTTCATATAAAATATTCGAATTAGGTTTAAAAATGCAAAAAGATAGGATGTTTTGCCAATGAAAAATGGCTTCAGTTCACATAAAATATGTGAATTTTTTTTTTTTTTGCTTTTTTGGGCGCTCGTTCCATTTGTTCATTTCTCAAGCAGTTTACACAAGCATCACCGTCATTATAGTATTACCGTTTTAGCAATTTTTAATTTTTCGTTACGCCTTCTGCATGTATGTATGTGTACCTCCTTTTTTTTTATTGCTTTATATGCACATAGGGGAACACATATATGACATCTTTGCGTAAACGCCCCTCCTTTAACCTGCACGGCATCCCCAGAATTAAGGGGAAATGCTACCCCCCCCCAATTTTATTAAAAAGCAAAAAGGAAAAGGAGAGCCTTTTAGTTAACCCTTAAGTGTTGCCTGTTATTGCAGAAGCGCGATTTTAATATTTCAACGTAGCTGAATAAGTGTGCCCATTTTATACACATATGAGGCAAAAGCATGTGACTTCTAACACACCCTTTCCTTTCTCATGGGAACGATGCAATTATGGTGAATTACACATCGGTCTTTAACAAAACAAGAGCAAGTCTCACGGAGACATAAAACATCTCTTTGTAGGTACATTCTACTTGCGCGAAAAATAGGAAATTGCTCCATTAACAAAAAAGAAGAAGCATTATTTCTGTTCGCTCATTTTTGTTCCCCCATGACTGCTAGTGAGGGAAGACCCCCAACCTCGTAAGTTGCTATGGGGGAGTTTCAAAGCACGTTGCGCAGTTCTATTCGCCACTACCAGTGTGGTTGAGATGGGGCTATCCAAAACGTTTTCCTACATGTTATCATATATAAATAGCGCGCGCGTGTCTTTAACAGTCGTGTAATGCACGCTTTATTTTTTTTCTATCCAGTTTGGCAACATTTCTCGCTTCCTTTGCGCATGCGATTGAAGGCCTTCCCTTTAAAAACAAAAGCAATTTTTTTTTTTTTAAATTGTGCATTGGTTGTTGCCAAAAAGTAATGGTAACAAATTGTTTGTTGAGAAAGGGGGTGGAGAGTGGTTATTGAAAAGGTAACTAAAAATCACTGTGTAGAACAGCGTGAGGGGGGGAATATTAAAAATTATACTAAAAATTATACAAATTATGCAAACTGTGCATACTGTGCAAGCAGCGCAGAATGCGCAGAATGCGCAAATTATAAAAACTAGATAAATCATATTGGTAACTGAAATGTGCAAATGGGACAAGGGGGTGGTTAAAAAAAAGAAAATTAAATCCACAAAAAAAGGATTTGTATCCATAAATCACAGACGCGTATCTGTGAAGCACGGATAAAAACTTTTTTTCACTTCAAAAAAAAAAAAAATTCATGTCATTAACAATTGATCACGTGATAAATACGACACGTAAAATACAAACTGGGGGGCTGCGGGGGAGGGGGGGCATCACATAATCTTCTCCCCCGTAGTGCCACTTGTATATATACATATATATTCACATATACACATATATATAGGTGTATGAACACGTGCGCGATGCACAGGGGACCCGTTTTCTCAGCGGCGCCTGGACTACTTCTTACTGCTGCTACCTTTATGCTTCTGGCTGCTCTGCAATTTTTTCATTAAATCTTCTCTATACTTTTTGTGCACCTCTTTCGACTTGGTCATGATTTCGCTGTGTGTGAAATCAATAATGTCATAGAGGAAAAATGGGATCAGGAAGAAAGTGCCCCATTCTGCCTCATTGGCCCATCCGGACAGGAGAGTTAAGAACACATAATAAAAAAAGTAGTGCGTCTGTGAAATGTGTAACTCTCCCAACTCGAGAAAAACATTATTGTTAAATATATATTTTGTAAGGAGGTGTATCATAAAACGAGGTTGATTCCTTTCGTGATGAAACAGTTCATTTCCGTTGAAAATATTTTCACCAAAATCATGATTTAAGTTCTTCAAATCATTAACCTTTAAAATGATGGATGATTTTTTTTCTTCATCCGGGTCCTTAAAATCGTTCAGTCCAGGAATTGCCATAGTGTATGGTATGGGGTCATAATCAATACTGATGTTGTTACTAATGACACCACTTTTTCGGAAGTCTTCCGAAAACTGGTCATCAAAAAACATGGGCATTCCAAAAGTCACAGAAAGCACCTTCACTTTGGGATTATTTTTAGCCTTCAAAATTTTGGCTAAATAAAAGGAGCTCAAATGGGCCATAGCTGCACCAAAGGAGTGACCAGTAAATATAATGACATATGGATTCTCTTTGGTATACTTGGATTTCTCATCCTTAATTTCATTTAAAATGTTTTTCTTTAATACGTGCAAGTATGGCTTCACTACTCGTTTGAATATGAACAGATACGCCTTGTGCAGTTTTCCCTTTGTCAAAAAGGGGTACGAAGTTAGTTCGTATATCACATTTAGCATCCACATAAAGGGGCTAGCCGATCCTTGAAAAGCTACAATATGTTCTACCAAGTGGAAATTGTTCTTGTCATAATTTGGTAAGGGGTATTTTTTGCTTCTCTTGAAAGATACAAAAATTTGAAGAGAATCAATATACCTGAAAAAGACATACTTATCTTCCTCCAGGTGATGTAAATTCATTATCTGAGGAACTAAGGCACTTCCTACGTGATCTATGTACCAGGGGTTGGGGATAAATTTCGATGCTTCCCATTTTTTTATCACATTCCACATTTTATTTACTAAATATACCTTATGGGTAAATAAATAGCAGACATACCAAGTTTGAAACATTTTTTTCTTATGTTCAGGCGCATCTGTAATGTCTTTCAACAGGTCGATATCAATTTGTGCTTGCACATTGGCGGGGACAAAAATGTCAATGACGTTTGAGTTCAGATATTCAAATATGGGTAAATCTACAATTTGATCCGTTGTTATGAATCTGTTTCTTTCTTCCTCCGTAAGGAAATAATGTTCCTTCATGTACGTTGTACAACCAAACATAATCATAACGATGAAGTTGATTAAATCGTACCAGTCATGGTTTCGAGCTATTACATTATTTAGACATTTCCCTATGTTCAGTTCTTTTTTCGATTCCTTTACAATTTCTTCATTCAGGAGAAAAAAAATATCCAGCAAGTTTGATTCTTCCACATCCTTAATGCACTGTTTTAGGGGTAACTTTTTAAACGTTTTAACTATATTCAAAAATAGGCGATACAGAATCGATTTCTTCCTTCTAATTTTGATTCTATTAATAGAGGGTTCTTTTTTTAAATGGTTTGCTAGGTAACATATCTTTTCCACCAAAGTACTTTTCAAAGGTAAGTATTCCCCATCACATACACTAAATCTTAGGTAAAACTCTTTAAACATTATGGGATCTACATCTATTTTTGTCAAGTCAGCAAAATAATTGACATCTTGAAATGTCGCATTATCTTCCTCATCACAGGTTGCTACAAAATTGGAATAAAATTTTTCACTTGCCTTTTGTTCATTCACAATGTGTAAATTGTGTAGAGAAAAATCATACCCTTTATGGTACTTCATTTTTAAAGCATATTCATTTTTGTAATTGATGTCTACTAATTCTCGATTTCTTATTATTTCCTTGTAAAACTCATTTAGCTCATTTTCTTTCAACATCTCGCTGTACAACTTCAGGTCCTTTTTATACCTTTCGTACACATTTACATGGGTCGATTTGTATCTGAATCGATCTTTCTTCCCAAATTCTTTTTCTTCCCCCAAATCGTCGTTACCTCCACTTATGATGCTCTCTGTGTCCGCGTTGTCAGACTTGTTGCCTTTCGGGGGAGTAGCCACTACATCTATTTCAGTAGAATCATCTTTTTTTGCAAGCCCCAAAGACTGTTCAATTTGCTCCACTTCGTCCAGGTGCCGATTTATTACCTCATCGATGTCATCCACTTCCTGCTCCTCCTCCTCCTCTTCTTCTTCTTCCTCATCATCTTCGTCTTCTTCGTCCTCTTCTTCTTCTTCTTCGTCGTCGTCGTCGTCGTCGTCGTCATCATCATCATCATCATAATCATCATCTTCATCCTCATAGTCGTCGTATAGTTTATTTTCCAAATGTTCACCCTCCGCAGGTTTCCTAAGCACCACCTCCATCTGTTTGTTCTGTGCGTCGTCGCTGTCGATGCCGCTATCTTCCGTGTCGGCATCTTCCTTTTTCGTGCTGGTATCTTCTACTTTCACTTCTTCTTCCTCTTCCTTTTTGGTTTCTTCTCCCTCCTCCTTTTTGGTTTCTTCCTCTTCCTTTTTGGTTTCTTCCTCTTCCTTTTTGGTTTCTTCCTCTTCCGCTTTCGCTTCTCCCTCTTCCGCTTTCGCTTCTCCCTCTTCCGCTTTCGCTTCTCCCTCTTCCGCTTTCGCTTCTCCCTCCTCCGCTTTCGCTTCTCCCTCTTCCGCTTTCGCTTCTCCCTCCTCCGCTTTCGCTTCTCCCTCTTCCGCTTTCGCTTCTCCCTCCTCCGCTTTCGCTTCTCCCTCTTCCGCTTTCGCTTCTCCCTCCTCCGCTTTCGCTTCTCCCTCCTCCTTTTTCGCATCGCCTGCTTTCTTTTTCGCCTCTCCTTTCCTCCTCTTCCCTTCTTTCCTCCTCTTCGATTTTGAACCCTTCTTTTTCACTTGATCCACCCCTCCGAATCTCACATTATTCTCTCCTATTATTGGCACTAGATCTACATCCCTCCTCTGTATCGCATTGCAAGGTTCCACTCCTTCCCCTTCTCGAACGACCTGCCCGCCCAACATGTCTAAATGTTTTCCTTCTTCTGCATCGCCCCCCCCCACGTGTTCTTGTGTATTAGTTATATATTCTCCTACGACATAAGGATTGTTTGAGTTCGTAGGAAAACCGATGCTTCCTCTTCGTATAATTTCTTCTTCGTCTTTTATTTCCTTTTCTGTTTTGTTGTCGTCAATGGGTTGGACCTTTAGATAACCTCCGTTTATTTTTTGTATCATTCCGTCTTTGTCAAATGATATTTCATTTTCTACATTTTTCTTTTCACATGCATCTAAATCTGTGTTAGCAACTTCCGTCACCGAACATTTCTGTGCATTTAACTTAACGTGTTCATCTTTTCTTACATTAGTCTTCTTACAGATAAATGGAATTAAATTTGATTTTTTCATTTCTTCTTTTTTCTCAGCATTTTCTGGTTTTCTTGATTTTCTTGATTTACTTTTTTTTGAACTTTGACTCCAGTAGTTTCCAAACCAACCCTTTTTATTCCTTCCTTTTTTTTCGCTCCATGTTTGTTCCTTCAGGGCCTCTTCTGCTATGTCCTCTATTGTGTCCCATTTTGTTTCTTCGTTTCCTTCTTCGCTTGATTCTTCGCTTGATTCTTCGCTTGTTTCTTCGCTTGTTTCTTCGTTTGATTCTATGCTTGATTCTTCGTTTGATTCTACGTTTGATTCTACGTTTGAATCCTCTTTTGCATCCTCTTTTGAGCCCTCTTTTTTTTCCCTTTTCGCAATTCGATGCAACTTTTCTGCATATTTTTTTATGCCCCTTGCTCCCGATGGTGTGCCTATATTCTCTTTGGGTTTTTTTTCGTTCACCCGCTGGTTGGGTACACTCTTTCCTGGAGTCTTTTGATTATCTATTTTGATTTTTCCGTAAGAGAATTCCGACTGAACTGTCGGACTGGTTACTTCGGTTGGTGCATGAGTTGATGGGATCTTCTGATTGTCTACTTGGGAGTGTATGTGGTCTGACAGCGTCGTTCCGGTAGCTACTTCATCGGTTATGAGGCCTGGTTGAACTGTTTGGTCCACTTTTTCACTGGGTATAGGGATTGCCTCAATCCACTCATCATCTTTTTTGTCTCCTCGAGATTCTGACAGAGGTGTTCCAGTAGCTAATTTGTCAGTTAGGTTGTCTGGTAGAGTCGTTTTATCCAGTTTTTCGTCGGGTAGGGGAATAGCCTGAATCCATTCATCAGTTTTTTTGTCTCCCCGGAGTTCAGACAGCGGCGTTTCAGTAGCTACTTCATCAGTTAGGAGGACTGATTGAACTCTTTGGTCCTTTT
>NC_020406.1:1018148-1019821 GCF_000321355.1 Plasmodium cynomolgi strain B
GTACAGGGATTGCCTTGATCCATTCGACAGTTTTTTTGGCTCTCCGGCGTACTGACAGCGGCGTTCGAGTAATTAATTTTTCAGTTAGCCTTTCTGGTAGAGTCTTTTTATCCTGTTTTTCGCCGGGTAGGGGAATAGCCTGAATCGATTCATCAGTTTTTTGGGTCCTCCCTTGTTCTGGCTGCGACGTTCCAGTAGCTAATTTGTCAGTTAGGTCGTCTGGTAGAGTCGTTTTATCCAGTTTTTCGTCGGGTAGGGGAATAGCCTGAATCCACTGGTTAATTTTTTCGTTGGGAAGGAGATTTTCTGAAACCACTTCGTCCACATTCCGGTTCGACAGGGAGATTGCCTCAACAAAGTCGCCAACTTTTTGGCTGTGTGCAAGGTCTTCTTTGGTCTTTTGGTGACTCCTGCCTTCGCCCTTCTTCCTTACTTTGGACCCCACTCTGGATTTCAATTTGGGTTCAACTTGGAATCCAAATTTCTGTTTCAGTGTCTTCATTACTTTGCTCTCTTCCTTCTGGAACTTATTTTCTTCCTTCTCCTTCTGCTTCCCTTTCTTCTCTGGCTTCTTCTCCTTTGGCTTCTTTCCCTTTGTCTTTTTTCCCTTTGTCTTCTTCTCCTCTGGCTCCATCTCCTCTGGCTTCTTCCCCTGCGATTTCTTTTCCCCTGGCTTCTTTTCCTCTGGCTTTTTTTCCCCTGGCTTCTTTTCCTCTGGCTTCTTTTCCTCCTCATTTATCCCCCCCATTTGCTCCGGTTTCTTCTTCTTCTTCTCCTCCTCCTCCTCCTCCTCCTCCTCCTCCTCCGTTGGCCCCTCCTTCCCTGCCTTTTCGCCACCCTCAGCACCAGCACCAGCAACCGCATCTCCACCCTCCTTGGACAAACTCTCATTCCCTGTGGGAATGATGTTTCCAGGATACTCTGGTTTTGACCCTTTCAAAGCATTAATGTACTCAGAGTGGCTATTGAACACAAAGGACTTAACATTTTTTCGGTTAATGGTTATGTCACAAGAAGAACATGACACTTTTAAAAAGTAGGCTAAGAACAGGAGGTTGAAACAGTACAATAATACGCATGGTATCATTTTTCTTTAAAAAAAAAATATATTAAATTCATGCTCAAATGATGGCATTGTTTGGGGGAACAAAAAGTAAAATTTGTTAATAATAATAAAAATTCATCAATATTCAATTTTTTTTCTCTTCTTGCAAATTCCTGTGTGATCAAATTTTCTTGCATTCGTCATTATATGGTACGTTAAGCGGGGGATTGATATACAGCGTAGTACATCCCGCTGTGGTTACACAGCGTGGTACAAATCCGGTGTGCCGCCTACAGCGCGAGGGAGGTGCAGAGAAACACGCGCACTTAACTTAGTACGTATACATTGCCTTCCCCGTTCTCTTCAAAAAGTACTTGTAATATAGCAGAGGGGGGAAAGGCACAAAGCAACAGCAGTCGTGACCGACCGTCGCAAGAAGCTGCGGAAGAAAGAAACTATATACTACGGCTAAATGCCGTGAAAAAGTTGCAATAGTATAGCATCACCAAACAGTGACAATAACTTTTTTTTTTTCCTATAATTCGTGTTATCTTAGGAAGAAAAAGTTCAGCCACAAGGAAAGATAAAAAACAAAAAAAAAAAAAAAAAAGGGAGAAAAGGTTAAGAT
>NC_020406.1:1020451-1048163 GCF_000321355.1 Plasmodium cynomolgi strain B
TAGAAGTTTAACGGAGTAAATAAAAATATATATTTAAATGTACTTGCTCTATAATTTGTACATCTTTGTGCGAATTTATTCGCGTATAATACGTGCGTATATATCTACGGGTCGTTAACGAAAACGGCTAAACGCGAAATGACCAACTAGTTTTTTCAACCATTCAACAAATAAACCTATATTTTGAAAAAAAGAAAAAAAAAAAATCGAAAAACTTTTATCTGTATGCAAAATGATTTCAAACAAGGAAGATATTTTTCCATTTAACGAAATAAAATTTGCTTGTAAAACGAATTGAAAATCGAGAGAGAATAAGTAACGGTAGAGGCATGCCGTTCCCATGAAGTCGCCGTAATTTTGCGCTTGCAGTTAAAAAAGGCGAAAATGTTCTTCTGCTTATCTGTTTATCCGCCTATCTGTTCATCTTTTCATCCGTTCATCTGTTTATCTGCTCATCTGTTTATCTTCTCATATCAATCTGCTGACCTTTCCGCGATAGGCACAAACGAATGCCAAAGAATATACCCCTTCGATTTCGCTCTTTTTTTGGTTCTTCCACTGCAACGAATAGGGCGAGGGGGCGCGCCAAGATGCAACGCTTACTTTTCTGTGTACACAAGTGGGCGCATATGCACATGAGCGACATATACGCAAGCCTAACGCGGTACCGTGCGCCATCGCACAAGCGCTGCGCATGGGCCTAGGAACATGTATATATAAATATATGTATCTAATACATGTATGCATGTATGCATAATATTTATATGTATATGCGTTATGTGCTCATCTCCGCGTGTGCACTCCTGCCTTGCGCAACAGAGTTTGCTTCACGAGGGGGATCACAAATTAATCTTCGAAAAAATGAGTCGATAGGGCGATCCCAAATGGTGTGACCTTAACGCAAACGCAAATCCATGGAGGTGTACCATTTGGGGTGGAAAATACCCCCCTCCCACCGAAGCCTCTTTTTTCTGCTTATTCCTCGCTTGCGTCATTTTTTTTTATATTTTTCTTCAAAATATCTGGTATAATTCGCACCCTTTTTAAAGGTAAAATATTCCAGCTCCACTTGCTCACTATTTTCCTTCTTGTTTTCCACTACGAAATTGGATTCGTCCGTAAAGTTAAAAATTTTCTGTTTCCCCTTTTGGTCCCCACCATTTGGTGTGTTTCCACACGTGTCCTTTATTCCGCCCCTTCCTTCATCACAAGGGGGGGATTTCCGCGATGGTGATACCTCCCCCGTGCGCGGACCTGCCTGGGCATCCTCCAACTCCTCGTCTGCATTCAGGAATTCCTCCTTTGTGTAGTTCGATCCCTTTTTCATGGTGACTGAAAAATTGACAGACGAGTTATTATTCGTCGTGAAGGATAGGTCACCATTTACGGACACAAAATCGAGGACGCACTGCGCCTGGTGAATGGTATGAATTTTCTTTATTAACGATTGCACATTATTGGTTGGGGTTTTAAGTAGCGTTTTTAACACGTCCTTTATTACGTCATCGTAATTTACCTTTAATTTGGCGTTTTGGAAAATTGTTTTAACAATAAACGAAAATTTCACTTGATCATAAATTTCTTTCTGTGATTTGTTGATGAACTCTTCAAAACTTAACACTTTTTCGTTTTTATCATTTTCGCTACTTTGCATTTTTTTTTTCTTCAAATAACTGTTGTATAGTATTTTCCCTTGCGCGCGAAACAACGTTGTGGGTACATTTAACGACGAGATTTCCATTAATTTTTTATAAGCTTCCATTCTCCTCTGGTCAACGCATTTGTTTTGTATGTCCTTCATGGCTCGCTCTTCAACTTCGTCATGAAGCTCATCTATCGTTTTGTTGTACTTTTTTTTCACATAATCGTTCATATCTTGTTCATTTTTTTTTCGCGACTTGATATCCAACACCTGTACCTCCAATATGCATTTAACCAAATCGCACTTTCCAAGTATATAATCATTTAGCATTTCTTCATCATCCGATTGTTCACTTATGCCCCCTTTTGCATTTCCTTCTTCACATTTCTCGTACTCACTGGGGTCATAAACGTTACGCAGAATGTCCTCCGTCTTTGAAGTTGCTCCTCTCCCGTGTAGTTTTTCGTCCAAGGAATTGATATCATCTTTGAGCAGCTCCTCTAAGTACTTGTCGAAGTTTTTGTTGAACTGGGCTTCTTCCTCCGGGTCCGCTTCGTCTCCTCTGTGGTGTTTCTGTAGCGACTCCGACTGCTGATGCGATCGCGCTTCTTCTTCGTCTTCTTCCTGCGTCTCGTCTACATCATACAAAGGGCTGTTATCGTTTAGGATAAATTCGATGTCCTGCATCTCGGGGGCGTGTCGGGCGACGCCTCGGCAGTTCCCCTCGCCAGTGGTAGCTTCACTGGCAGTTCCCTGGCCGCTTTCCGCCTCACTGGCAGTTCCCTGGCCGCTTTCCGCCTCACTGGTAGTTCCCTGGCCGCTTTCTTTCTCCCGGTCGAAGAACTTGCCCTGGTTGCTCTTCAGAATGTCCTCCAGCTTCCGAAAGAAGCTGCGGCTCTTGAGCTTCTTAATTTCGGTGTAAATTACTTCCCTAAACTTGCTTATGCTTTCCTTGTCGATGTCCTTAACCTTGGCACTTTCTTCGCAGTTCTTTTGGTCCGCCACAGGGGGGAAGGAGTCAAAGTGCGCCTTGAACAGATCCACAGGGAGGTAGGCGGTTATGTTCTTTTTCTCATTTCTGGATAGTCCGATAAGAGACTCGTTAAGTCCCAAGGGGTTGTAATTCTCCTTCACCGTGATGACTTCACCATTCATGGAAATGACATCCATCGGAAGTTGATACCCTTCTTTGAAGTACTTTGTAAATTTAGAGCTTTGCAAAAATTCGTCATAGTATTTACACTCTTCCATGTCTTTCATATTTGTATCATTAAACAACGTTTCATCATTTTGGAGGGTACATTTCTCTGCCTTTTTCTCATCACACGTTTCTTCGCTGTTAATAAATTCTTCTTCAGTTTTGTCGATATCGATAAGTTCTTTAATTCTATCTCGGCTCTTCAGTGCTTCATTAAGTGTTGTATCATCGGAGGCTTCTTCTTGGCTACTTTTCTCTCCACGTGTTTCCAATTTGTTTGTCACTTCTCCCTCAAAGCCACACATATCACTGTGGTACTCATTACTCGAATTGTATACCCACCCCCTGCACACATTAACATAAACATCGTCATTCCAATCCACCTTATGATTTTCATCTACATTTATTATAACTTCATTTTCTTTTTCCTTTTCATTTTTTATCACCTTTAAGAATTCCCTAAAAGTGCTACCTTTTTCGTAAGGAGGAATTTCTACCTTCATTGGTAACCCTACATACGATTTGTTAAATTTTATTTTTGGAAATTTATCAACTAAGAAAGTTAAATACACATCGTTAAATTTGTTAATGGTTAAATGGTTAATATTATTTGTAAGTCTTGGGGATCCAATCAAATGTAGGTTCTTCATTTTTTGATAAACCCTAATTATGTCATCATTCACATACTTGAGGAAAATATCTAGATAGTCTTCTTTCTTAATATAATTAATTAAGTTGTTAATTGGTACGTCTTTCAAATAGGCATATTCGTATTTATTTTCCTTAAGTTTATTTTGCCTATACTGTTTTACGCACATATCATAGTAGTGTTCCCTCAGACTGCCTTTGATGTGTACCTTCAGTTGAACTTCGCTGCGTTCATTGTCTTCATCGATATACTCGATGGTGAGCAGTTCTTTTTGCAAGTGTTCTGTAAGCCTTTGTCTTTTTTCTCTTTCTGCCGCGGACCCGTCTTGGTCTGTCCCCGCGACGAGGCGTTTGCCATCCCGCCCATTTTGATGAGCCTCCCTCTGTACACCATCCGTCTGCACAGCGTCCGTCTGTACAGCGTCCGTCTGTACACCATCCCTCTGCACAACATCCCTCTGTACACCATCCGTCTGCACACCATCCCTCTGCACACCACCCCTCTGCACAACATCCCTCTGCACAACATCCCTCTGCACAACATCCCTCTGCACAACATCCCTCTGCACACCACCCCTCTGCACTGCCTCCTCCGGGGGGGTATCCTCCTTGCCCGCCTCCCCCATCGCCAGCCTCGATCCGAACTTGCGCTTTTTCTCCCATACCTCCCCTGCGCAGAAACGCCACTTTGTTCTCTGCCCATCTTGCTTCCCCAATTGAGGGGTTAAAAAAAATAAATTCCTTGTCAACGCAGAACTGCTTACGTGGCGTACGAAATACTCCGCAAGATCATTTAAGGGCCTCCCGCTACAGTAAGTGCTTTTTTGTCGACCTTTTTTTCTTCTTTCTTTGAGAGAGAGGAGACCCATTGATGGAGCGCCAACCTTTGCGTATTTGTCTCCCCTAGCGCTGAACCTGCTTCCTCTTTTCCCCGTAACAATGTCTTGCCTCCCCTTGAAACTCATGCTGAGTTTACTTCTTCCCTTTTCGTGATTCACGTGGCCGTTACTGAGGTGCAGAATTGCGTCAATGTGCTGTAGGATGAAGCATACCAGGAGGAACACTTTGGGGGGGCCTCCGAGTTTCGCAACCATGTTGCTGATAAGCTTGGTCAGATTTTGCATAACTTTGCGCACGGTGCGTGTGGTTATGTGCCGTTATCCCTGTGCATTCACCTGAGTATCTTACCTTCCGATGTCACGCGCATTAACATATTCGCTCGTGCATATAATGTATACTTTACACACCCTGCTGATACAAAATACACCGCACTGTTCCTCTTGGCCACGCCTCACTCGACTACAGACCGCTACAGTTGCGCCCCTCTAAACAAACACAGAATTGTTCAGGGCGTCCCGTACATACGAATATATGGAGCATACCGTTATGCATGTTTATTTGGTCCAACTTTTATTACTCCGCTCGTAGCGCCTACAACACTCACTCCACTTCTGGGAACAACGTTTCGGCCAACTGTTGTGCCAGCCAACGTTCCACTGATGCGACTTTGCGCGCAAGTATAGCTATCCACCTAGTTGCGGCGGCTGGGTTCCCGTTGTTATGGTTTCACTCGAGTTCCCTGGGGCTTCCTCTGCCCGGCGCGGTAAGCTACGGCACGGCTTGGAGCAATGCGGTGTTAATTCACCTCATTTTAGCTTCGACGAGATACGACTTGGGGTTCACTTAGCTGGGTTGACTTCGCTGGGTTGACTTCGCTCGAGTTGATTTTTTTTTAAAACAAATTTCCATTTGCAATTTCTTCCCACAAAAAGCGCCAAGTGCGCCTCGCAAAAGAAGGGGACACGCGGTGAACACTTTTGGGGGCTCAGCAAGCCACGCAGTTTTGGCGTGCACGTCAGGCGGTTCACCCTTTTTTTGCTTCGCCCGCTTCGCTACATTGCGTCACATTTTTCTGTGCTCACTGCGATTTTTTATTTTATTTTTTAGTTTCCCCTTCTTCGCCTTTTTTTTTCGCCATTCCTTTTTGCCATTCCATTTACCTTTTTTTTTTGCCTGTTAATTTACCTCTTCTTTTTGCCATTCCATTTACCTTTTCTTTTTGCCATTCCATTTTTCTGCCTCCCCCCCTTCCCGAAGTGACCCAAATTGCGCATCCCCAATTTGCCAGCGAAATCGCACAAAATCGGCATCACATTTTACGCCGCACTAGGATACGCTGTAATCAAGTTGGACCCGCGAGAGTTGTACACGTGCGCAACTGAGGAAAGTTGAGAAGGGCGCCTCTTGTTCAGTTAAGCGGAGTCCCCGTCAAGCAAGCGCATACACGCAAACCGCCGGAGCCGAGGAAATCGCGCAGCCGCAGGTACACAGGAACATACGATCGTTGGAAGGGCATACCCCCCGCCGATACCATGTCATACCCGTATTACACCGAGTTTTTTGTCCGCTTCCCCAAGTTTAAAGAGAGGGAGGAAAGCGAAAGGACCGTGGACCCCAGGATCGAGTTGGAAAAAAAGTGCCAGGCAAAATGCGTGCGACCCGTCCACGAGTATCAGAGCTGTGTAAGCAGAGTACAGGCCAAGCCAGAAATGAAGGGAAATTGTCTTGGGCAGCATGAAGAAATGTATATGTGTATCGACCACTGTGTGGCGAAGGATCTGTTTAACTATCTAGTATAGCATACACCCCTCCTGCGGAGGGGTTACACCTCTGCGTTCTTTCCAAAGCTGATATTCCCCCGCCTTTTTGCTGCGCCGGCTGGGCTTTTTTTCCGAGCGCATTTTGATTTTTTTTTTTTTTTTCACTCGTCCATTTCGCTACATTTCGCTATATGCCACCACATTCTACCACATTTTAATTTCCTTTTCCTGACTACCCACTCGCGCGCAAATGCTTTTTTAAAAATATAATTTATAAGACCTCACGAGCGTTGGGGGAACACGGCGCACACGCACGTGCGTACGGATAAGCAGCCTCCGAAGCAGTCATCGTTCGAACGGAACGGCTGCTCCAGTTGTGGAGAACTCACGGACAAAAGTGTACAAGAAAAAAAAAAAATTACGTAAACAAATGGGTGAGCTGCTAATCCGTAAGGGGATTAAAAAATGGATTAACACGAAACGGACGTGGTGCCCAATCGGTCTAACTGCCACGGGAGCAATACGCCTCCAATAAGCGGGGTCACAAAATGGAGGTCGTTTTAACAAACGAAACCGTCGTGTCGACCGGGTTCACGCTGCAGTACATGCGCGCGGGGGTGTTGTAGAGGGGGTCCCCAAAGCTATGGTCGACGTAGTCAATAATGCATTCCTGAATATTTTGTTCCTTATTGTACGAATGCAGCAGGAGGGACAGCTTGTCTTTGTTGAGCATATTTTTTTCATCACTCGCCTTTTGGTAAGGCTGTGAATCATTCTTTTTTACCTTCACAGAGACTCCCAAATTTTGATAGGGGTTGTTAATCACGGGGTTCTTTGCACTGCTGGCGCTGCTGTCATTTTTTGCGCCCCGTTCGGTTCGTTCCGTTCGTTCGCTTTTTTCGCTTCTTTCGCTTCTTTCGCTTTTTTCACTCCTTTCGCTTTTCTCATTTTTTTCGCCTCTCTCGCTCTTCGACTTGAACGTTTTATTTAAATTTTTGGACGAAATGGATTTGTTTATTTTGTGGAACTTGGAGCCACTGCCGCTCCACTTTTTGTCCAATGCGCTATTCTTGTTATTCTCATTTAAGCAAACATTCTTAATAAAGTCATAAAAGTATTTCTGGTCCTTAGGGTTAATAACAATTTCTTTTTCTTCCGACTCCAGGATGGTATTTATCAAAGTGAAGATCCTTTTTTCGTTCATACTGTTGTTAAAAATTTGATAGAGCCATGCTGCTTTGTTAAACATTTGCTCACATGTTTCGAATAGGAGAAATAATTTTTGGTTAAAAATAATTTGGTACCTTTTTTTGCATGTCCTTTTGATTTCCCTGGAAAAGTTGGTATCGCTGTATGTATTTTTTTTTTTTCCGAGTCAATGGAGTAATTTTTAAAATAATTTTCCTCCTTGTTAATGTTGAAGCTGTTTTTATACCCTGCCTTCTGTTCGCTACCATAGCAGAAGTCTACATTGTCGCTACTGTTTCTTTCCGAGTCGTTCACATTTTCTTGTTGTGACTTAACATGGGGAGGATTGCCCCTTGACGGAGTAGCCGCTGCGTAGCTAGGATTGTCTCGATTAGGAGCCCCAACGCGCCAGCGGCCCTTATTGCTTCGGTTACTATCACCCGGGGGTGGGTTTCCTCCTTGGTTATCCCTCCTTGGAACAGAAGGGAAATTTTTATCGCTACTCTTCCTCTGCTGCGCTAGGTTAGCAATGTTACGCTGGTTGGCTGGAAGAGGGCAACGGTCTATGTGATCCTTCTTCAAGTTGGGAATGCTGCCATCACCAGTATCGTCCTTGGAAATCAAGTCGATACGGCTGCCATTACCAGCATCGTCCTTGGAAATCAAGTTGGAACGGCTGCCATCACCAGGGTGATGTTCGTTTCCTCGTGTATCTTTATCCAATTCAGACACACTGGGTTGACTCCCCGGGGGGTTCGCTGCAACGTTGTCACTATCAAGACCTTTTTTATCACCATCGCGACTGCCTTCACCATCGCGACTTCCTTCACCACCGCGACTGCCTTCACCACCGCGACTTCCTTCACCACCGCGACTGCCTTCACCACCGCGACTGCCTTCACCACCGCGACTGCCTTCACCACCGCGACTGCCTTCACCACCGCGACTGCCTTCACCACCGCGACTGCCTTCACCACCTCGACTGCCTTCACCACCGCGACTGCCTTCACCACCGTCCTTTCCCTCCCCCTTCTTCCCCTTCTTCTTACTCCTCCTTTTACCCTTCCTGTGAATACCTTTTATAATAGTAAACATGCTAGCCAAAATGTCCTGAATCTTGCGGATATAAATCAACTTGGAGTTCATCACAGAGTTTAAATAAGAAATAAAAAAAACTTTAAATGCACAGTCAAGCAAATCAATGATATTTAAATTTAGGAGATTGTCGAGATTCAGTTCCCCTACGAAGAAGGTGTTAAATGGGCACTTTATTTTTTTTATATAATCATAATTGTTTTTTACATAATAGAACATTTTCTTTAGATAGTCTTCCTTCCCCTTTTTGTTAAGGGAGTCATTCATACCCCCTCCATAGTACTTCTGATCAATTTCTTTGTATTTCTCCTTTATATAACCCACATCTACATTGACAAAATAGCTATCCTTTATGCTTTTGTAGCAATACTTTAACACATTTTGGGAGGTATAGCTAAATTTCCCTACATTATTTCTATACCATCTTGTGAAATCTGTGTAGGTATAACTATCCTTGTTGTTGCTTCTTAAAATTTCATGTATAAGGGTGATCATATCGTCTTGATCATTCACTTCTTTCGTTCCTCCGTTGTTCTTCGTTATGAACAGTTCCATGTTGTTTAATGGGTATGGGAAAAAGTTGGATATCATAAAGTTGCTTTTTTTGTTCGCCTTTTTTTTTTCTGTTCCTGGGTGGCCGCTGTTGCTTCGCTTTGGCGCTTTGCCGCCGTTTGCATTTGCGGTGTTGTCGGGGCTGTTACTGGGGTGGTTACCACGGATCTCACCAGGGTTGTTACTGGGGTTGTTACTGGGGTTGTTACTGGGGTTGTCACTGGGGTTGTTACTGAGGTTGTTACTCAGGTTGTTACTAATGCTGTTGCTCGGGTTGCTACTCGAGCCGATGTTCGCTTCGCTACTCGCGCCGATGTTTCCGTCACTACTCGCACCCACGTTAGCGTCGCTACTCGCACCCACGTTCGCGTCACTACTCGCGCCGATGTTCACAGCACTTCTCGCGCTGTTGCTGGCAGAGGGGAGGCCAGGTGCGGGCGGCGCCTCAGAGCCAATACGCGCAATCGAGTCCGTGCTCCCATTGATATACTCCTGCTCCAAGTTCGGAGAGCTGTTTTCATTACGCACCCCATGGATCTTCTGATTGCACAAACTACTGCTGTCATTCATTTCACAAGAATAAAACACACTCTCCTCAAATGTACTTTTCTTAAAAAAGGTGGTCAAACTATTGCTACTCTTGCTTTGAGAAATGCTTGCAAAAGGTTCACTCTCATTTATATTGGAAAGACTCCCATGGTTCGAGCTGTCCTTTCCTAAAGGATTATCACTATCGTTGCAAAAGATACTTAGCGTCTTCTTCAACTTCATATGGTTCTTCATTTCGTTAATTTTAAATTGCTGAGTTGAAATATTTAACGCCTTTATGTATTGCGAGAGGATGGAGCATCTGTACGAATAAACATTCAAGGGACCATAGGACAGGAACATACAGTCGTTGAATATGTATTCGTTGTTCTCGTATTTATTTCTTATGTTATCGAAGAACTGGTTCCATATATAGTAAAATGTTTTTAAGTTGCTCGAGTGGCTGATGAGGTAAAAGAACAAAATGGTTATCCTTTCTTCGTGGTGGCAGAGGAAGTACTTTTCCTTAATTTTTAGGAAATCCCTCACGAGTTGTTCTACCTTGCTTTCGCTGCTCTGGGACGTCTTCCTCCGGCCACTGCGGCCACTGCGGCCGCTGCGGTCACTCTCCCCATTATCGTCGCTCTGGTCATTATGGGCATTCTGGTCATTATGGCCACTCTGACCACCCTGCCCATTATGGCCACTCTGACCACCCTGGTCATTATTGCCACCCTGGCTGCTCTCGCTGTCCCCCCTTTGTTGGCCCTTCTTTTGCACCCTTTTCGCCCTTACCCCCACGCCGCAACGGGGATCCCTCCCGCGCCTGCCCTTTCTCTCATACCCGGGGATGCCCCTCCTCTTGGGGAAGTTGTCTCCCTTCTTTAAAACGAAGAGCACCTCCTTGGCATCTTTCTGGTACAGACTGTGATACCCTCGATTGCTCTTCTGAGGGAATAGCTCTCCGTCAATTTTGCTTACGAATAGGTTTCCCCCGGCGGGCCTGTGGCTAGCACCTCCGATGGGGCTCTGATTTCCGCCACCGCTCTGGCTGACCCCCCCCGCGTCATTATTCGAGTAGCTCCCGCCGCTGCTCTGCGCCTCCTCCGCCCCGAAGCACTCACTGTAGGCGTTTCTCCTTGGTCGCAGTTTCCCTCTAGTAGCCCCCCGACCCCGAGGCCACTCATACACCTTTTTCTTGTTACTACTAAACATGTTGTTAAGAACCTTATCGATGTAGTACCTCGTCGAGTCCTCCTCTATGTTGAAGCAACTGTAGCTAGCAATTTCCCTATCCCTCACCCAGTCCTTGTTTTTAAGTGGCATGAACTCCATCAGATAATGCTGCACTGATGACATCATATCATTACTGCACTCCTTGCTGCTGTCATTCCTTTTTTTCTTTAACTCCAATAATTCGTTATAGTACAACCTAAGTATGTTCTTTAAGAGGAAGCTGTTTTTACCTTTGTACTTATCGTTGTTTATGAATCTAATTTTCCAAACATTCATGACTCCTTTTTTTCTTTTCCTCCTGTCTTGATCGATACTTCGCGCATTTCCGTGGGGGCTCACATGAACGGGACTACCGCTCAAGTTGGAGGATCCACCGATGAAGGATGCCATCCCACTACTCAGATTGGAAACTCCATCACTGTGAGAGACCATCCCACCACTTACATTGGCCACTCCATCCAATATCTTATACTCCATATTGCTGATAAAATTTAAGACATAAATGGAGACGAAGGGGCTGCTCTCACTCTTAGGTAAATTTTTGTGGCTCCTCAAGTTATGGTACAATCTATTGATTTCTTCGAAGGTGGATTTCCTTCTAGATTTCACATTATCGTAAATTGGCTCGTAACTGCTATTTTGAGTGACAGATGGGCAAGGGTAAAATAGTAGAGATGAATCGGAATAATCCGGAAGGGTCTTCTCATTATTGTCCCCTTCGTCATCATCATTATCGTCATCCTCCTCCTTCTCCTCATCTTCTACCCTCGCATCGTCAGACAAGGCATCCACTAATTTTACTTTTTTTATATCACTCAACTGGTAATAACTTGGTTTGCCAAAAAGGTCATTTTTCATGCTGAACAAGTAGTTTCGAATAGCTATGCTTCGTTCCTCTTCTCCTGTGCGATTAACAATCCACCACGCGTGGGGAGTTGCCTCAGTATTATCACCCCTGCTGCTACCGAGGGAGTCATTCCTCTCCTTCACAAGGCAACAAAGAAATATTCTTCGTCCATAAAATTTTTTTTTCTTGATATAATTATAAATATGGTTTAGGTACATTTGCGGGAAAACCTTTTTGTCGTAGGAGTTCCTTTTGTATGTGTTTTTAAAAATGTAGATTTGTTTACTCTTCCTATAAGTTTGGTTTTCCCTTTTCCTTTCCCTTCCTGCGTTTCCTACGCCTCCTACGCCTCCTACGCCTCCTACGCTTCCTACACCTCCTACGCTTCCCACATTTCCTGCTTTTTCTTCTCTCCCTACTCTCCCTGCTCTTCCTTTTTTCCCCCTGATCAGCATCTTTAAAACGCTGAACTGTTTGTTCCTCAGGTTTATGGCCCTGAGCACGTGACTGCAACTCGGCTTGTCAATCAAGTATATATTTTTTATATACATATTTATTTTGTAAATGTTTTTTCCCCTCACGTTGGACAGATAAATGAACAGCGAGAAGAGGGCCACTAGCTGGTCGTAGGAAAAGCACTTAAAGTAGTTGAAAAACTTGAAGGAGTTGTAGTTCACCTCAAACCCTGTGCCTTTGTATACAGAGACGTAGTTGGCCTTCTCGAGTACCCCGCAGGGAGGAGTGACTACCCCGTTGGCAGTCCCGTTGGCAGTTGCGCTGGCAGTCCCATTGGCTGTCCCGTTGGCTGTCCCATTGGCAGTCCCGTTGGCTGTCCCATTGGCAGTTGCGCTGGTCGTGCCTCTTGCCACCACTCCGCTTGCCGACCCGGAGCCCCTCCGATGCACCGTTATGTACGGGTGCACGCACTTAAAGTAGGTATAATCACTTGTGTAGAAGTGGCCGTGGTATATGTAGTAGTTCTTATCCACTGCGATGAAGGTAGGCAGGCAAATCTCCAACTCACTCAAGGCTTGCTTCAACGCGTTTAACATTAAGTTACTCACGGAGAGGCTCTCTATGACGATGTACTGCTCTTCCTCCGGGACGCTCCTGTCTATGACTTCGAGTTCCACGTATTCGTTCACTGCGGAGCGGGGGGTGGAAGAAGCATCAATGAGGGGGGAGAAGCATCAATAAGAAGGAAGACGCATCGGTGCGGGGGAAGACACAACGGTGAGCGGGAAGACACATCAGCGAGAATACGCATCAGGGAGAGAGAATACGCATCGGTAAGATAAGAGGCAGTTCTCCCCACTTGCTGCGCAATCTAGCCAACTGCGCAACCCTGGTGAGCAAAAAAAAAAAAAAATACCGAAAAAAAAACGCTGTATGGGAAAGGTCCTCGCGGGGAAAAGCACAATCTCAGAGCAATTCAAATTTCCATGCAAACAATAAAACGAGTTCACCGTTTTCACATTCTTCTTGTAAAGGTTCGAGTTTTCATTCACATTAAAGGGGATCACATTTTGGCATTTATTATGAGGGTAGTAAACATAATTTAATTTTACACAGTAATCCTTTTTTATCACCAATTTTTTTAAAAAATTACACGTATCGTCCACCGTGATGAAAAGGGAAAGAGGGGCCAGGGGTTTGTCCCTCTGCTCAGCGTTAGCAAATGCATACTTCTTTTCATATTTCCGCTTGGTCTCCAAAATGTTAAGTTTTTTTAGGCTGACTAGGATATCCTTGGTGAAAATTTCAAAATCGCTAAGTCTCGTGAAGTCTGTGTAGTCGTCCTTGTAAATCGTTTCGATTTTGT
Source organism: Plasmodium cynomolgi strain B (assembly GCF_000321355.1). Classification (NCBI taxonomy): domain Eukaryota; phylum Apicomplexa; class Aconoidasida; order Haemosporida; family Plasmodiidae; genus Plasmodium; species Plasmodium cynomolgi. The sequence goes on from NC_020406.1 coordinate 1,033,808, forward strand.
TCCTCTCTATGTAATTCATTTTTGCGCGTTTTGGTCAGCGGGGCTCGGCGTCTGCATAGGTTGTGCGTATAGCGCATTCCCTGTGCGAGCGTGTGGGTGTATGTTCGTACGGTCGTATGACTCTACGATCGTATGACTGTATGGGCGTGTGCCAACTGGTGACCGATTTTCCTCTTCTGGGATGCGCTTCCTGCCTCTGCCTCTGCCTCTGCCTCTGCCTCCTCAGAGTGCGATGTGGTCTGCAAAGGGACCAACTCGTAGCTGCTCAGGGTTGGGCACGCAGGCTGTGCAGAGGCGATGTGCCGACTCACAGCATTTTCTCTTCATGTTTTTGGCCAAGCGGGCAGAAGCATCAATGGGGGGAAGCATCAGTCGAGGAAAACATCAATGGGGGGAAGCATCAGTCGAGGAAAACATCAATGGGGGGAAGAACCAACGGGGAAGAAAAAATACAAAGGAGCAAAACAAAAATAAGTCCAAATGCGAAAAGCATACGAAACAAATGCGGCAAAAATAGCCATGCGATTAAAGCAAAAAAAAAAGAAAAAGGAAAAAACGAGTAAACTTCAAAAAAAAGAGTATACTTCAAAAAAAAGAGTAAACTTCAAAAAAAGAATAAATTTCAAAAAAAAGAATAAATTTCAAAAAAAAGAATAAATTTCAAAAAAAAGAATAAATTTCAAAAAAAAAGGAATGAATTTCCAAACTTTTGCCGAAATCAACGCCCAAGGGAAAAAGGCATAGCGCGCCATCCAAAAACTTGTGTATCTACTGGCAGTGGGGGAAGGAGCCAATGATCTGAGAAACGAAGGGAAAACACGAAAGCAGGAAGCATATATATGTACATGCCATGTAATAACTCAATTCTTCACCAATGGCTAAGCGAGTTATGCAGAGTTTGGGGAGAGCCCTTGGGGAGGATAAAAAAAATAAAAATAAATAAAAAGTCGACCAGAAATTACGAAATATTTCACGCAAGTGGGATGGGTAACCGAGTTATTCATTTTTGTGTCGTCTCACGCCGTTTTTTATCTTCACTTTGGGGTTTATTTATTTTTTTATTTTGTTTTATTCTACTCTATTTTTATTTATTATTTTTTTTTTTGCTTCATTTTTGGTACATGTAATAGCACCATGCGGGATGAAACGAGCAAAGCAGAAATTCTCTACTTCACGTGAAATGAACGAACGAACGAATGCGAAAAGACCAGTCGGCATTTCTTCGCCTTTTCCCCTTCGCTTTGTGGCCATCGCCCGCACGTCTACAGGGACATGTTCATGCGTGCACTTCTACAGGGACATGTTCATGCGCGCACGTCTACACGGGCATGTTCATGCGTGCACTTCTACAGGGACATGTTCATGCGTGCACTTCTACAGGGACATGCTCATGCACCCACCTCCCCCATGCGCGTGACGGAGAGAGAGCAGCCTCCCTTCTAAAAATTGGCACAGCCTCCGAGCTGCCAAACTACGTACACTTCTTCCTACATGAACAACACATGTGTTGTAAGGGTCCCTCACGAAGCTTCGCGCGGCAGATAAAATGGCCATCCTGAGATTCACACACACCGAAAGGACTCACTCGAAAGGACTCCCTCGAAAGGACTCCCTCGAAAGGACTCCCTCGAAAGGACTCCCCGAAAGGACTCCCTCGAAAGGACCCCTCCAAACGGCTCACTCAGTCAAGACCAAACAGTAGCCACTCCATTTACGAAAAAAGCCTAAAGAGCTGTTTAGTTGAACAAAAAATTATCCGCACAATTGGCACAGGTGCACACATTTCCTGTGTCTACACAATTCAACTGTACGTGCCAAAGACGTTACTCTCAAAACGGTTGAGATGAAGAGAATAGGGATTTTAGAAAAAGCAGAAGGGGGGGATAACCCTGTTGTGCTGTGAAATTGGGTTATCCCCCCCTTCTGCTTTTTCTTGTTGCAAAGTTGCACGCATGTGCGCCGTGTGTATTGTAGATGAGCAGAAGGAAGCCGTTACTGCCTCAGCATATTGCTAACAGGAAAAATAAAATCCCTTTTAGGTGATGTGTCCTTCCCTTTTTAACTTACCTTCCTTTGTGTTTATATTTTCTCCCCTCCGTTTATTCATCTTCTTTTTTATTTGCTTCCACATTTGCTCATTTTATGTTGCTCTATTTTATGCTGCTCTACTTTCTGTTGGCTGCATGAGGGGTAGGGAGCCAAACGGTAGGGCACTGAGGGGTTAAGTTCCTTTTTCGCGTTAACATGAAAAACTGCTGGGAGATGCGCACGAATGCTCTGCACACACCTGGGGAATGCTGCCTGCACACACCTCCTTGGGGATGCTTCCTACCCACCTCGGATAGGGAAACTCGCAACTCCGCTTCAACTTATGCAGCAGAGTAGACCTCAGGTAATAGTCTTCTTTCGATATGCCGATATAATTCATGCGCAAAAAGGTTAACTCCTGTTCGTTAAGCTTCATCGTGGGGGTCTCGAAGGGATGCACGAATGTTACTTCTACGTAGTGGGACACAAAGCATAGCTTACTTGCGACGTTGTGCTTTGCAATTACTAGCTAGTCAAGTCGTGACGGCAGGATGGATGATCGATCGCACACTTCGCACTATGGACATAGTTTTTTTTTCTCTCTCTCTTTCGCTCACATGTGTTTGAGTGAGTTGGTTTAATTCAACTTAAGGCGCTCAAAAAATGGTAGAAAAGAGAGTGGGAAAAAGAATGGGCAAAAGAGTAGGCAAAAGAGTTGGCAAAAGGGTAGGCAAAAGAGTTGGCAAAAGGGTAGGCAAAAGAATCGGCATGGCACAAAAAGGCCGAATGAACAGACGGGGTGAAGCTCTAACGTTTGGGAGCATGCGCAAGGTGCAGTCGTGGGGAAAGAGAAGAGACAAAAAAGGTGTCGCGTGCAGGTGAACACAGTGAAAGTGAGATAATAAAAAAGTGTCCCTGTACAGATGTAAACCAAAATGAACTTTGTGACCAAACCAAAAAGCGAAAAAAAAAAAAGGGGTGAGAAAAAGAACCCTTCTGATGGTACACCCTTTTGGTGACATATGCCCAGAACGAGTTAGACAAAACTGAATAGAATGCTGACCCTACCTTTCAAACCATATGGACACACATTTAGAATAAAATATGACTTGTTCATGCGGGTTATGTCTGTACCGAGCTGAATGGTTTTACGGACATGTCGCCAAGCTGAGCGAATAGCTCTCGCAAAATGAAAAGAGTATGAATATATGTGCGTGGAGAAAGGGAGTTAATAAAAAAAAAGGAGCTTTCCCCACAGGAGGCGATAAAATTGTGCGTTTTTTTTAACAGCTCCGTAGAAGAGTCTCCATGGAGGGGAGGGGGTGAAAAAGGCGTCCTCTCGCTTAGGGGTAGCATTACTCGCCGGGATTTTTCTTGCCGTGCTTTTTTCGAATGTTCAGAAAATAGAAAAAGGATGATCTGGGCGAACGGCTGTACTCCCCCCCGAAATTCTCAGGACCCTGAATAATCACGTATGTCTGAACATGCATGTGTGTGTCCTTCCTCACTAGGGCAATTGTTTTTTTTAAAGCGATGCGATTGGCGAGGGATGGCTACATGCCAGTTTTGTCAAAAAGAAATAAAAATATACATATATATGTACATGCCAACATGTACGAGGAAAGAATCGAAGATCTTCCTTGGCAGCATGACGAAACGACGATTTTCCGCGAGTACGCTCGATGGAAACTCCCACCGTGGTGTAAAAAATAAGGGCGACTTGGCTCATATACCTACATATAATATATAACATTTTTTTCTCCCCCTTAGCTCGGTAAGCTTTGCCTATTTTGCCTACAAACGCAGCACTTTTGGCAGCTTCCCCCGTTCGAAGTATGCGCCCTTGCGTTTAAGTCCCCCTCGAAATTTATGCCCACCGTGTAGCTATTTTTACCTCCATTTGGATTGTCTCACATGTGTAGGAAAAAAAAAAAAACGCCAAAGGAACACATGGACATTTTACCAAAACGGTTTATCCTGCAAAAAAAAAAAAAAAAGGGAGGGTTTCCTTCGTCTGCTCCACTTTTACTGCAGGTGTGGATCTCCTGGGCTGCTTTTTTTTTTTTTTTTTTTTTCTCCACAACCCCGATGCAGGTGCTCTGCGTCTTTAATTTTTGCCTCTCCCCCGCGTTGTGTACTTGGCCATATCGGCGCTCTTCGGTCACAACGCGTTTTCCTTATTTTCATTTTGGGGACCACCCTTGGCTTGGTCTCTTCCTCAACTCTTAGTTTCCCCCCCTTTTGACGACGAGATAGGAGCACTCGGTTCCTGTTAATACGACATGCATGTCCCAACTTAAGAAGAGAAAGGGGTGTGCCCTCCTTTAGCATCTCCGTTCCGACAAAAGCGAAAGAGGATCACAATGTGCCCCAAAATGTATGCACCTTTTACGATTGCGCTGGCTTGCTTTTTTTAATTCAACACGTTTATTGCATTTTCCTTGTTCCTTTCGGCCTATCCTTTTCACGGCTGACAAGTGTGCGTGGGTGAGTACATACATTTCGGGAGGAGGAGGTCCCCATTTTGATTTCCCCCCCTCGTGGATAACCCCTCCTGGATTACCCCTCGTGGATTACCCCTCGTGGATTACTCCTCTTTGATTACCCCTCGTGGATTACCCCTCTTTGATTACCCCATTTTGATTGCCCCTCCTCGAAGTTCCCACCGGGGCAGGAAGATCATTTTCCACCTGTACTGGAAAAGCCCAGTGAAAATCTTCTGTGCTTTTCTGAATTGTTGGCGGTTTGGAGATCCACGCGAGCGTCGCATTTTGGAGAGTTCTTCGAACACGTCTCGTGAAGAGCCCCCTTTCCCTCATTGACTCTTTTTTCGCGAAAGCTTCCCCTTTTTAAGCGCTCCCCCTGTGCGTGACTTAGCCGTTCCGCGTTACACATTTGGCTTCTCCCCAAAGAGGAGACGCGCGCCGCGAGCGGGCACCCACCGTCACCCCAGTCGCAGTTCCAATCGCAGTCCATATCGCAGTCCATATCGCAGTCCCTATTGCAGTCCCTATTGCAGTCCCTATCGCAGTCCCTATCGCCACTTATTCGGCCCACTCGGAACGACCGCACCACTTTGTGCCTGCCGAATTGTGGGCGCCCTTGGAGGAGACTCCTTTCCCCCCTGTGCCCGATTCGAGAGCAGCTGGCTACAAATGGAGGGCGAGGCGAACGTCCAGGGGGGATGCCCCCAAGGGGACGGCCACGATCCGCAGTATAGCCCGCAGCATAGCCCGCAGTATAGCCCGCAGAATGACTCGACGCAAGACGCGCAGAATGACCCGCAGAATGACCCGCAGAATGACCCGCACCATAACCCGAAGCAGGTCGACCAGCGAGGGGAGCGAAAGCTGAAGTTCCTGATCGAAGGAAAAATGGTGGAGACGAAAAACGCAGTGGATTTCATAAAGCCCCTGAAGGATGACATAAAGGCATTGGACTTCCTCCTCTTTGACATGCTCAAGGATAACCTCCCTAACAAGTTATTCGAGACCTTATGCACCATTCACGACTTATCAGAAAAGTACAGCGAAAATCAAACACACGAAAATTTTAACTCCTTAAAAAATTCCATATATAAATTAGATGACGAGTATCTAGGCACCATTGTGAATGCATTTGGCCACATGTGTATTTTGTCTAACTTTGCAGAGTGGGCTCATAGAGGAAGGAGGAGAAAGGCATTCGACATGTCCTTCACCCCGAATGAAAGAATATATGGATCTGTGTATGAGACACTAAAGGGAACGTTCCACATGCTGATCAAAAGCGGCTTCGACATTAACGAAATTTATGAGCAGTTGTGTAACCAGACAATAGACTTTGTATTGACAACCCATCCAACACAAGCCATTCGGACTTCACTCCTGAAGAACTACACACAGCTAGCCGAACTGTTACTAAAGCTAGATAACACAGACAAAGAATTGTACAAGAAAAAAATTTTGTATGATAATTTAAAAACATACTTGCTAGCTGCATGGAAGACAGATGTCATCCGAAGGATTAAACCTACTCCCATAGATGAAGCCATTTCGCTAGTCGACATAGTAGAGAATTGCATCTTTTATAGAATCCCTAACATTATAAGATATATAGATAACGTATTTTACGAATATAATTTACCACCAGTCAAAATGGATTCTAAAATTTGTCTGTTCTCATCATGGGCAGGAGGAGATAGAGATGGGAATCCATTTGTTCTACCCGAAACTACGAGATACGTTTGCTACATGAATAAAATAAGGGGATGTGAGTTATTCATTCCGATGGTAGAAAAACTGATCAGAGATCTAACTCTCCACCATTGCACTCAACATTTTAAAACGTATGTAAAACTACTCGAAGATGATGTTTCTCAATATATTTTTGACAAAGACAGGAAATACCTATCGCAGAAGTTCTACTGGTTTTCTCCATTCTCTAAGTCTAACAAAAGAGAAATATATAGGAGAGCTCTTTTAGTCGTTTGGGCTAAGCTTAAAAGTACCGTACAAGTATGCAAGTCTCTCATTTCACACCAACCAGTGGACACAAATTTTGAAAAGTTGATGTTTAACAGTTCTGAAGAGTTTGAAGAAATCCTTATGGAATGCTACAAGAGTCTGTCTGAGTCTGGAAATGCTCTCATTGCTGAGGGGTATCTAAAAGATGTCCTTCGAAATGTCAAAATATTTGGCCTCCATCTGATGAAGCTAGATATTAGACAAGAATCGGAGAAACACATTCAAGCTATGGATTACATATGTGAGAAACTACAAACTGGAAAATACTCCCTCCTCTCTGAGGAAGAAAAAATCGATTTTCTTACAAATATTCTTCAATCTAATAGACCATTAATACCGAACAATATAGAACAGGAGGAAGACGTCCCTAGCGACTTCCTAAACGTGATAAAAACATTTGATGTTTGTTCTCAAATTGAGGAGAGTGCACTAGGGGCATATATCGTTTCCATGTGTAACAATGCATCGGACATATTACTAGTAGAGGTGTTTCAAAAGGAATTAAAAAAAAGTGCACAAAGAAAAACACAAAGAGTTGTTCCTCTGTTGGAAACGATTCAATCTTTGCAGATGTCTTGTACCATTTTAGAAAATTTAATTAAGAACCCATGGTATAGAACCCATTTGAGAACCCACTTTGACAACAAGCAGGAAATTATGATTGGCTATTCCGATTCGGGGAAAGATGGAGGTAGATTCACATCTGCTTGGGAATTATTCAAAGCACAAGAGAAACTTGTATATATAGGAAAGCAGTACTCTGTGGAGGTCCGCTTTTTTCATGGTAGAGGAGGTAGTGTCAGTAGAGGAGGAGGACCACAACATCTAGCCATTCTTTCACAACCAATCAATACGATAAAAAACTATCTTAGGGTAACCATACAGGGAGAGGTCATCACACAGGATTTCTGTCTAAAGGGAATGATGCTACGCTCGATAGAAACTTACATCAGCGCACTCCTAAAATGCTCCCTCTTAAAAAATACAGTTTTGGTGAAAGACGAATGGAGAGTACTTATGGATGAAATGAGTCAACTAACCACAAAAGAGTACAGACACGTGGTGTATGAAAATAAAGACTTTGTGAATTACTTCAGATGTGCAACTCCACAGATAGAAATAGGGAAGCTCAATTTGGGATCAAGACCATCGAAGAGAAAACAAGGAAATGTAGAATCGCTGAGAGCAATTCCATGGGTTTTCTCCTGGACACAAAATCGAATGCATCTACCTGTGTGGCTTGGCATAGAAAAATTGTATGACTATCTCATAGCAAAGGGTAAATTATCTCTCATGCAGGATATGTACAGAAACTGGCCCTTCTGCACGAGCTTCTTCAACCTGATCAGTATGGTGATGGCTAAGGCGAGCTTGCAAATAACCGAGGAGTATGACATTCTGGTCCCCGAGGAGCTGAAGTATATTGGTACCATGCTGAGGGAGAAACTGAAGAAGGCCATGGAACTCACTGCGCTCGTTACGAATGAGAAGACCTTCTGTGATAACGACTTGCTGACGAAGCGTTCCATCGAGAGCAGGACCAAATGGGTGGCTGTCTGCAACTTGATTCAGATTCAGGCGCTTAAGCGACTGCGGGAGAGGGAGCGCGAGTGGGAGCTGGCCCAGGAGAGGGCCCAGGCACAGGAGAGGGCCCAAGCACAGGAGAAGGTCCTAGCACAGGAGAGGGATCGACCTAAAGAGAATAGCGACGCCCCCACCGGAGAGGAACCAATGCCTAGCCGAAGCGCCCACCCGAGCAGTGACCCCACCGCAGCAGATGCGGCGGCAGAGGCGGCGGCAGCGGCAGCGGCAGATGCGGACGGTGGTCCACTCTCCCCGATGCAGGGGCACCCAAACGATGAAAACCACAAATTAAGCAATTCATCGGCGAAGGATGAGCTGGATAGCCAGTATGGAGGTCCCGTCAGCCGGATCAGCAGCAAGCGCATTCACTCATACTTGAGCAGGAAAAAAAGCAAATTAATTAAAAACCCAAAGTTCCATCCCCTCCTCGAGTCATACTCCTCCGCCTACCTACAAAGTGAGGGAGAAAATGACTTTTTTTTTGACGATATACGGGACATGGGTCTGTCCTATGGGAGGCCCTCCTCCAAAGCGAACGACTGCACCTATGACGAGGTGACGAAGACCTACATTGATTACACCTCCCTGAATGATGCCCTCATAGTCTCTATCAAGGCGATAGCCGCGGGCATGCAGAACACGGGCTAGCGCGGGATGGCGTGGGATGGCGTGAAATAGCGTGGGATAGCATGGGATGGCGTGGAATAGCGTGGTATAGCATGATATAACGTGGGGGGCTCGCCCCCCTCTCCTAGCCAGACAAGCCCACGTGGACTTCCGCACCCGTGCATTACCCACACCCGTGTTTACACTGCACACAAGTACTTCGTTGGGCCCACCCCAACCGCCAAGCTTATGTGCTTGCCAAAATTGTACATACGTGGTACGTGGCAGCTCATCACAAGCAGCACACCTCTGCTACGGCTAACCTGTTCGGAAAAGCATCATACGTGGAAAGCCTTTTTTTGCATCGCGCAGAAGTGCGCTACGCCCCTTGTGTATTACAGCCCCACGTACATGCGCCTGCGTGTCGAACAGGTTGCAACGCTTTTGCAAGAATAACGCGGCGTTTGCTTTTGCATTTGCGCTGGCGTTCCACGTTTAAAAAAAAAAACACCAATTTGGAGCGGACCACCGAACTTTGAAACTCATAATCGTCAAAAAAAAAAAAAGTCGCTCCAAAAGTTGCCTAAAAGGCTAGCCATTCCGATTATCTGCGTAGAAGTCGGTATGCCCTTGAAAACAGGGAGGGGAGAAAAAAAATAAGTGAAGTGCCATAACGCATAATTCACCACACGTTTATATGCCCATGCTGGTCGGGTACCTATACATGTAGGAGGCGGGTTGGTTGCGTCCACCCACTCCCAGCAGCTTTTAAAGAGCCCTTCAAAAGATGGCACTGAAATGATGAACTTAGAGAAGGATAAACAGGTGTTCCAGGACAAGTTACGAGAAGAGCTGCAAAGACTGAGGGGGTACTCGATAGTCCAGCATGTACTCTCTTCCCTCCTCCAAGTAGAGAAAGAAGAAAACGGAGGAGTGGAAAAAAAAAAAAAAAAGGAATTTTATACAGCCAAATCGAATCGAAATATATAGGAAAAATAGTGTATGATACGTTTTGTCACTCCAGGGATGCAAGGAGGTATGATAAAAGTCACCCCTTCCTACTCTGTTGTGTAAAAAGAAAAATTCACATCGGGAAGGGAAACAAACAACTCGTTGTCAGATGGACTGATAGGGACATCCCCTCCGAAACGGCATTCCAACTAATTAGCAGAGGAAAAGATTTTTTTATTTTCCTAAAAATTACGCATTATGTGAAGAAAGAACCATTGGGGGGGAGGGCAGCAGACGGGTCACTCTCGCCCCTTGTAGTGTTTCTCTACGATGTGGCGGAAGCAGGGAGCGGTGGCACAGGCAAACGTGAGACGGAAAGACACGACGGAAGGTGCACAGATGGGGCTCTCACCCATGTGAGGTCTCAAAATGGGGGGAATTTTTCGCTCGCGCAGGTGGGAGCGGCAAGCTGTGAAACCAGAAGCGGAGGAGGAGAGGCAAGCTGTGAAACCGGTAGCGGAGGAGTGGCAAGCTGTGAAACCGGTAGCGGAGGAGCGGCAAGCTGTAAAACCCGTGGCGGAGGAGAGGCAAACTCCAAAAGGGAAGAGCCACCCACAAAAGGGGACTCCAAAAAGTTTGTTGATCGGTACCTGTTGTTAGTTCACTACAGGAGCCATCGCAAGGTGACTCTTTCCCAATTTGTGAACTCTCTAGCAAGTGCAACCTTTAAGCATTCTCAAATTGGTTTTCATCCCAACTCAACTGCTACGGAAGAGCAACACAGGGGTCACGATGAGCGGGGAGACGGCTCCACTTTGGCTACTCTCCATGAAAGGAGCAGCAAAAGCAGAGGGAAAAAAGGCTTAAGTGAAAATTCCAACCAGGGTAAAAGGTTCACTACGGTTGATTTGCAGAACGGTGTAACGGGTAAGGTGTGTCAGTCGAAAAAAAGGGACGACTTCCCCCCGGAAAACATGCATGATAATCCCGACAGATACAGCAATGGAGATATTGATAATGAGAGGGACCAGGTCAACTCATGGGTTACCTCCCTCTCCGGAAGGCAAACAAGAAGGCTCAAATTTTCTCTCCCCCCAAAATACACGTGTCGCCCCTCTCCCAAAAAAGGAACAAACTGCTCAGAACAAATCTGCCACTTATTAGCGGCACCAAATTTTCATACATACGTTTATACGTCCAAAATGGAAAAGGGAAAGGAGATTTTTTTAACCTTCCACATAATGAGTAAATGCTTCTTTATTTTTGCTTCTCCCATTTTGGGGATCCTTAATGGAGACTATTACCAAGTTGTGTGTCTCTCGAATGGCCGACACAAGTACACTACGCCAACTGCATGCGGTAGGGTCAAGGAGGAGGGGACTACTTTTCCCGAAGTGATTACCCCCTTCTTGGAGGAACTATCCCATTCGATTCGAGCTATGTATAACCAGAAGAAAAGGTTGATAAGGAAGCTTCAAAAATATCTAGCGAATAGAACTCTGAAGGGGTACATAAACTTCCGTCGCTTCGGCAAACATGTGCAGAAGGAACAACAAATTTACTCCTACACCTTTTACGACATTGAGGATAATTTTTTCCTGGCAAAAGGGGAACACTCTCCAGAAGCGGTTGCAGGAGGTTCCCGAAGAAGGAGCCAAAAGAACCCCCCACAGGGAATTTCCAACCTGCTTCAAAAAATCGAACCCATTTTAACCCAATGCAGCTATTTTAACCCTAAAGTAGATGTCCATTTTTCTCAAAGGAGACTCGAAAAGGTGTGCGAAAATGTGAGTGATATATTAACCTGGTGTAGACAATTTAGGATGTCCATAAGGTGGAGGAAAAGGAGAGAGTGCATATGTGTGTACTTGGTTAGGAAGAATTTCCCACCGGTAATTAGTAGCAAAAGGAATGGTCCAAATGGTCTGATAGTGGAATGCCTAACTGGGTTTACTGATCCCTCTTCGCATAGCAACGATAAAAATACAGGAACAACCCTCCAGGAGAAGAACACCCTTCAACGGGTTCAGTCAGTTTGTACTTTCCAAGTTTTATCCACCAGAGGAAGAATTTTCAAAATGACGAGGAGAGTATGCTTCCTTTTATTTAGCCTTACTCAAAAAATGGAGAAAATTTCCAACTTGGACCTCCTGCATATGTTAAGACACGTCCACCACGTGGTTGTAGCTTTTCCCTACCTATACGTTTGTTACGCGCAGGAGGGGGGGGGTTCAAATGGTGGGGATACCTCCTCCACTCGAGAGAAACACGATGGTCTTGGTAAACTTTCCCTTGTGCACCTCCCCCCCCACACGGAAGGACTGCAATGGTTAAAAAGGAGAAGAAAGAAAGCCCTACGGAGGATTTTCCTGAAAGAGGGAGAATTTCCTTTTCTCCTAAAAATGCACAAACTGCTTCTATATTTTTACCTGTACGTGATTGGAAATTTGTGCCGAACGTGGCTCAACAGCGCCAGAGGAAGCAGGGGGACTCCCCAAGAGGGGGAAAAGGCGGCATGGAAGGAAGCGGCATGGAAGGAAGCGTCATGCAAAGAAGCGGCTTGCAACGAAGCGGCATGCAAACAGACCCCCCCCGAAGCGCTGCTGCGGAGCCGGTTCGACGAATTCATCAAACAAATTAAAAAAGAAAAATGGAAGAAAAAAACTTATTTGCATGTTCGAAACTGCATGGGGGTCCTCCTCAAGCGCGACAAAAAGGGTGCCTATACAGGTGAAGAAATGAGTAACAAATTGCACACCTTGGAAGGAGGAGCGAGAGGGACAAAAGGAACGATCATGAATTCGTTTATTTTGAGGCCCGTGTGCATGGATGGGCTTTTCTCGGGGCGCGCAGAAGCCACCCCTGAGGGGGGGCGAGGAGAAAGGGGATTGGACCACGAGGAGGTTCTTTCTGCTGGCAGGGCGACAGCCACTAACGCGGTAAACGCTGCCAACGCGGTAAACGTCGCCAACTCTGCCAACGATGCCAGTACGGCCACTCCCCTTAACCGCCATGGCAACTCACCTACGACGCAACGCAGCGAAGGGGCACACGCAGCAAAAGACCATTATGCCAACTTCTTCAAACTGCGAAACATGAAAAAGACGGTCCGCATATTGGGCCCAGCGTTGATGAACAAAATGGCGGACAGACTCTACGTCGGAAGGAACGCCCTTTTGAATATGAACGCACACAGGGTAGAGCTACTGGGCATAGTGAGCCAATTCGAGGAGGACGCAAAGGATGTTTTATGTGCCGTAAGGGAAGCATCATCTCACGGTGGAGGCATAATAACTACCAGTCAGCATGATCGGGGTGACCCACCACCCAGCCTTAACGGAGAAGAAGTGAAAAGATTGTTACACCATATATGCAAAAAGAAGCGAGTTAATAAAAATTTATCTATTTTTAACATCCCCAGTGGGAGCACGGGAAGGGGAAAACTGCGCCATGTTGGTGGTGCTAAAGTGAATAACAAGGTGGTGAGAAGTTTCTTCCGACTGGAGAGGTCCCCACGTGAGAAACGCCCCCTTGAGGAGTCACTTCGACGGGGGAGTCAAAGCGGTACCCACAAAGTTGCCCTGAAATATTTGGTCCATTTCGTGAATGGACACATAACCTTCGCCGTGAATATTTTTTCGAAGGATCATCAAAAATGGGGACATTCAAAAAGTCGGGTGTACTTTCTGAACGTGTGCAAAAATGATATAATTAAAAATATGTTAATAGAAAGAACGATTCACTTTTTGGAGGATCTCCTAACCTATGTGCAGGAAAATCTCCCCTTCCTGGAGAGAGAAAAGACGCGTACCCCCAAAGGTCACCACTTCTCCTACAATGTGTGCAAAATATTTTGTTACGAATTGAAGCAAGGTAAATGTGAGATGAAAAAAATATACAAGGTACAACCGGGGGGGGAATTTTACGTACATCTTTTTACCTTAACAAGTCAGGCAACTGTCTTTCTTTATTCCACAGGGGGGGGAGGCGGCGGCTTGTGTAACCCTTTTTTTGTGAAGTTTTTTGAGCGGAGTAAATTCTACGACGCTTTTGTGGAAAGTGCGAATGGGGTGATCTGAGAAGAAGTGGGGGACTTGCACAAAGAGAAGTGAAGAAAAGCAGCGCAGCGGTGAATGCCACGGGGGGCGATGAACACCTTGGGGGGAAGCAGTCTGACCGGGTCATAATTTTTCAAAAAAAAAAAACAGCCATTTATTATTACTCTTTTTTTTCACCATCACTCTTACGGTTACTATTGTATTATATTTTACTTTTTTTATTTTATTTTTTTTTTTCCCTTTTGGCTAGCTCCCTTGCCGCTCACTCTTCTCACGCGCACATGCAGCATTGCAACGGTCCCAGTTTGCAGCCCATCGCGTGTGGCCGAGGAGACCCAGTTTTCCGAGTGTGTGTGGTATGCGGCGCCACGACATAAGAACAGGAAAAAGTGGGCGAAACGTTCTGCGAGCGATGAAAAAAAAAAGGAAAAAAATGTCCATAAGTTATGTATGCATATGAAAAAGCAAATGCATATTTCTTTTTTCTTTACCATTACGCAAATTCGCGAATGTAGAACTGTGAAGCTCTTTCGCAATTTTTTTCAACCCCAGAAATTGCTTACCACTATATCGTAGTTAAGATAGTTTTTTTTTTTTTTTTTTTTAGTCTATTTTTGGTACGGG
>NC_020406.1:1048173-1055116 GCF_000321355.1 Plasmodium cynomolgi strain B
AAAAAAAAAAAAAAAAAAATTGACCCTTTTTTTTTGTTTACCTCCTGACGCTTCGTTTACCGAAATAAGTGTACGTACATGCCACTGCGTGAGGATACTTGCCTTTAGGGGTAGACCGCGGAGGGGGGGGTATACCCAAGCGCGAGCTCTCGGTCCACATGAGCAAGAGTAGGCGCAGACACATGTATTCAACGACGCGAACAATGCACAGAATAACACTGTTCAGTGCAGAAAATTTAACTGCCGCCACAGACAGGGAAAGGTGAAGTAAACTTAAGACCGAAAGTTTCCCCCCCCCCAAAAAAACAAAAAAACAAAAAGGAGGCACCCCGAAAGAGGAAAAGCATAACTTGCATTTGTATATGTTCGTGGAAGACCCGACATCCGCACGCAAAGCAGATAGTACACATCAGTACGAACGACATAGAAGGTGGGTGGAAGTGTATAGGAAAGATAAAGGGAACAGACGACGGGGAAAAGGACAGACAGGTGCCAAGCGCTAGGGGGAGGGGCACACAAGGGCGAAGTAGGAAGCAAAATAGGAGGCAAAATAGGAGGCAAAATTGAAAGCAAAATAGGAGGCAAATTTGAAAGCGAAAGCGAAAGCAAAGGCGAGAGAAAGAATCGCCACCACGCAGCTCGCCTCTGAGGGAGAAAGAGCGCGCTGCCGCTGTAAGCACAGTTAGGGAGCCTCACCCCAAGATGGAGGCCTCCAAGATGGAGGCCTCCAGGAAGGACCCCCCCACGAAGGACCTCCCCATGAAAGACATCCCCATGAAGGACCTCCCCACGAGGGACCTCCCCACGAAGGACCTCCCCACGAGGGACCTGCACGCCACGTACGACAAAATAAAGTACGAGTTCTCCGACGTGAAGTACACTGTGAATAATGGGAAGATGGAAATTCTTCACGGAATAAAGGGTATCCTGCTGCCCCAAACGATAACAGTGATAATGGGTCCCAGCGGAAGCGGGAAGACAACGCTGCTGAATATTCTCTCCATGAAAGTGACGGAAGGTGTGGAGGGAAATTTTCTCATAAACGATACCAATAGGAATAAAAATATAAAGAGTTACATGGGGTATGTCCTACAGGATGATTACTTCTTCTCAAGATTAACAGTATATGAAACGATAGAGTTTACTGCCAAATTGAAATTAGACATTAGAGACAAAAGTAAGTTACGCCAATTGGTGCATTCTGTATTGGAGATAATGAGTCTAACTCATGTAAAGGACACCATAGTGGGGGATGCATTTGTAAGGGGAATAAGTGGAGGACAAAGAAAAAGACTCTCCATTGCAAATGAAATTTTGTCGAATCCACCTTTGCTTCTCATGGATGAACCGACTAGCGGATTAGACTCATCATCAGCCTTGTCTCTAGTAGAGTGCATCCAGAGAATAGCCACTATTTCGAATACTACCATCATATCGTCTCTTCATCAACCGAGTAGTCAAGTATTCGGAAAATTCGATAGACTCATAGCAATAACAAACGGGTACATAATATATCATGGGAAGACAACTCACCTGAATAAGTATTTAAAAAAAGTTGGGTTTATTTGTCCGTATGGATGGAATGTCGCAGACTACCTCATGGATGTGCTATGCAACATAAATTTCGAATCCATCCTGCTAGAGAATTACAATAAGTATCTTCGCTATGACAAAGACGTAGGGTACTACATGGATATCGATTCTATTGATAATAAAGTGATTCATGATGATTACGATTCTTTGTTGGCGAAGGAAATGAAGGAGAGTAAGGGACCACAAAGTAGTGACAACTCAGCACTTGGGGTTCGGAAAAAATCTTCAAATATTTCAATACAAGAAATAACCAATGCAAGGGAACAAGATTTGGAAAAGCTCAAAGCAGTCGAGGTGTTAATCTCTTTGCAAGAAAAAAAGACACCATATATTAGGCAAAACTTTTTTCTCCTCACACGAGGATTAAAAAAAATAATAATAGATGAAATAACCATAGTGAAGGTAATCGACTTGGTTGTCATCCTAACCTTGTTTGGCTTTCTTTGGTTAAAAGCTTTTAAGGAGGACACGGAAGATGGGATCATTGACACCATTGGGGCGATTTTTTTTATTCTCTCCTACTGGACATTTTATCCGGCCTACCTCTCATTGTACTCCTTCCCCTCAGAGAGAGAAGTCATAGCCAAGGAGAGGAATATGAAGACGTTTCAAGTGAGTAACTACTTTTTTTCCAAGCTCTTTGCAGAGTTCATTTTTTTCTTCACTTTAATTGCCTTTTGGATTCTAATCACGCATCTTATTTTGTATGGGACGCTTAAATTTGGAGTCTACGTAAGTTACGCCTTCGTCACTTTATTAAACGCTTTAATTAGTAGCTCCCTGGGGTATTTCATATCTACTCTATTTGATAATTTCAGCAAGGCTGTTAGTTTCCTTTCTGTCGTTTTGCTGACCATGACGCTCACCAATGGGTTCTATATCGAGATAGCGAAATTGCAAGTACCTTTTAGATACCTGCAGTGGTTGTCTTACCAGACATACTCCGCGTCAGTGCTAGCCAAAATCAAGTTCGATGAGGCGCTTATCAAATGTTCTAATGAAAACTTCTCTCCTCTGTGCCTAAGCCAGGGCTTCTTCCCGGGCAAGGTCATCATAGAGAAGCGGTTTGCCACGCTGCACATTTGGCACTCCGTCTTCATCCTCGTCAGCTTCTACGTGGTGATCAAGGCGGCGACGTACGTGTCGCTGCGCTGGTCCCACGCGCTCAGGATGAAGTGACGGGTGCAGCGGTTGGAGCGCCTATCTACTGGAGTGCCTATCGAGGGGGAGACCCAAGCGGACGAACTTTGCGAGCCATCTTTGCAGGCGAAACGGAACGGGCGCGTCGTTATTTCCTCTCCCTTTTTGAAAGCGCGGGTTTATTTCGCCGTTTGGCCGCGTGGCCTGGCGATGCTGCGTACCTCTGCTGTGTGATTATTCCGCCGCGCCCTACTGGGTGCACTTCCCCTTTTTTGTATGCGAAGCTGGGCTCTTGCGCACCCCATCGTATGTGTTATGCCCACTGCGCGAATCTCCCTACGCAGCTGTAGCGTGCCCCCATTTTTTCTCTCCCCCCCATCCTCTCTCCCTTGGGGAGTGCAAATAACTGAATCGCCACGGTGTTTTTAAGAAGACACCCGGTGTGCGAACTTGCCATAAAAAGGGGACTACACACATAGACATGTGATCCTTCCTACTTCCCTTGGGAGTTTCCCCGTTTTCACTTAAAAAGGAAGTGCAACGCAGTGAGACGTGATTCCTGAGACTCCTCAAAAGAAGAAGCGCGCACGGGGAAAAGTGCACACAAGCGCGTTGGCACAGGGAGTAGAGGAAAAAGCTCTACTGAACCCCCCTAATGGGTGAGAAGGAGCCCCACTTTTTGCAAAGACGGGACAAACATCGGCAAGCGGTAGCAGTCAGTCTCGCTTTGTCCAACCTGTGTGTGTTTTTTTTTTCCCTCTCGCTTTTTCTCCGTACTTTTCTGCCCCCTTTTTCTCCGTACTTTTCTGCCGCCTTTTCTCCCTACTTTTTTGCCTCCTTTTTCTCCCTACTTTTCTGCCGCTTTTCCTCCTTACTTTTCTGCCTCCTTTTTGTGCCGCCTTTTATCCTTGCCCCCCCGCACGCATGTCGCAAATCGTGTACCTGGACGAAGAGAAAACGAGGGGGAGGTATACCTACCCGAATGGGAACGTGTACGTCGGCGATTTTAAGAACGAGAAGTTTCACGGAAAAGGTGGGCCAAAGGGCTGTAGGGAGATGCCACGTCTCTCTTGAAAGGGAAACATAAAAAAAAAGGAGTGAATTTGCACATGGTTCATTTATATGTGTGCTTCGATTTTTCTCTCCCCAAACGGTACCTCTGCTACTTTTCCCACCGTTCTCGTGGAGATATAGGTACCCTAGCCTTTAAAGACAAAGGAGAGTACAGAGGGACCTGGGAGAACGGCAAACTTGTTCGGGGCGAGTACTACTACAGTGACGGATTGGAGTATGAGGAGCGGTGGAAATACCTCGTGGACTCTCCCTATTTCTTTAACGAAGAAATTAACAAGGACGAAATTATTTTAAAAGAAGAAAAAACGAATGCCTTCTTGGGTGATGTTTACGACATAGGTACGAGTGCGCGTCGGCATGTGTGGATGCGCGTCAGCGTGTGTGAGTGCGTGCCAGCATGTGTGGCTGGGGGAAGGATGGTGAGTCCATTAGCTCTCCCTGCATTTGTGTGCATTTTTTTTTTTTTTGTCCAGCCATTCGCGAATGTGTGCATGAAAGAAAGCTTGCCCGTGTGCGTTTTTTTTTTCTTTGTCCAGCCATGCATGGGAGTGTGTGCACACGCACGCGTACGTGTAGGTGCGTATAGGTACGTGTAGGTGCGTATAGGCACATGTGGGTACATGTAGATACATGTGGGTGCGTATAGGTACATACAGGTGCGTGTAGGAACATGTGCGTACTTATCCCCACAGCGCTGCGCCTTTTTTTTTTTGTTGGCCCCCTCGTTCTCCCCCCCATAGGCGACGGGTACTGCAAAGTTAAGGAGAGTCTCGTGTACAGTTTTGCAGATGACAAGGTAGTTAGGCAGGTGAACGAACGAGAGAAGAGTTGGATCGAAAACCACTGCTCCAAGTGTTAGGAAAAGGCGAGCGGCTGCACGTAGAGGGAGAGAACAACCTTTTTTTCTCCCGGTGCCTGGACACCATCAGCAGTGCCCCAGCTCGGGCACACTCCATCCGAGGCGAAGCTCCTCCCGCAGCTCCTCCCGCAGCTCCTCCCGCAGCTGTTCTGGCCGCTCCTCTCGCCGCTGTTCTGACCGCTCCTCCAGCCGCTCCCCCCCCGAGATGATCGACTACTACCATTGCTACACGAAAAAAAGGAGCGAAGTAGGGCAGCCGTGTGGGTTCACCAAATCGAAGAGTCAAGTAGTAGGACGAATTGAACCAAACAAAGAGTTGCAAAAAAAATATATGCTGAAGGAAAACATATACTACAGTGATGAAAATGTAAAAAAACAGAGTGAGTGTTATGTAAATATAGAAAGTGTTAAGTTACTAAATAAATTTTTTTATCACAATGAAGGAGGATGGACCAAAGATATAGATATCAGTGATCAACAAAATAAAATAAAATATGTGAAAAGATTAGACAAGGATATAAATACAATTAACAGTGTAAAAACCCTAATGAATGAAACGACAAGAATTATTAACAAAAATAATAGCATAGGTATTTACAAAGAATATTTTCAAGATGAGGAACAGACTGAGGAGGAGTTCAAAATAAAATCTATGTTAGTCATTAAGGATAAGAATAGAAAATACTGCAGGTATGTTACTTCCATTAAGTGGTCAACTGATAGTACACATAAGCTAGCCATCTCCTACTGTGTTAATAATTATAAACAAATTTTAAGTGACTCTCCAAAAAATTGTTTACTTTATAACTTAAATGAGATTAATAATCCGTATCAAATTTTATTCTCCAAAACGTTTATAAAATGTTTGAGGTTTAATCACAAGAATTCGGATTTGCTCTTGGCTGGTTCTTATGACGGGACGGTCAACCTGTGGGATCTACGTAAGAAAAATACTCTATGTGAGTCTTCTTCCAATCATGCTAGTCACAAAAATATCGTCCAAGACGTTATATGGTTACAAACGAAGACCAACAATCACTGCCTATCTGTATCAAATGATGGGCTCTGTCTACTCTGGGACATACGCAATTTTACTGAGCATATTGAATCCTTTTCTTTGCACAAGGACAGTGGTGAGGTTTGCCAGCTCGTGGAGACCTCCAATTTGGACTCCTCATCTCTTAAGAACTCTCATGGGGGCGTGGACATTAGTCAATTCCTTACTCACACTGAGCGCCTCCCTGGGACGGCTGCCTCTGGGGGGGCCAATCAGGCCTTCCCCCCAACCGGAAAAGGCAGCGGGGGGGGAGCAGCAGGGGCGGCAGTAGCAGGGGGAGCAGTAGCAGGGGGAGCAGTAGCAACCGCAGAAGTAGCAGCCGGGCTAACCGCAGCCGGGGCGGACTCGATGGGCGTGGCCCCCCCCTCCGGCAACCTCTGCTACAGCGCCAACTGCCTGGAGTGGAACTTAGAGGCGGGGCCCTCCAAAATACTCGTGGGCACAGACGAAGGATACGTCCTATCCCTATCGAAAAGACAAGCCAAAAATATGGAGATGATCCAAAAGTATGGAGCATCAAACGAAAAGCATTTATCCGCCATTACCAGCATCAAAAGAATCCCAATCAATTTGAAGTATTTCCTCTCCACAGATAAATGGGGTTTTAACATATGGTCTGAAGATATTAAATTTCCAATAATTTCCAATTATTACGATGAGAGTGTCATTAACAAAGGTCTATGGATTAGAGACTCTTCTTTCTTCATCTTGACAAGGAAGGATGGCTACCTGGATTTATGGAATCTACTGTACAACTACAATGAACCCATTATTCAGCACAAAATTTGCAACTGCTCTGTCACAGAAATAGATGCACATCTCAATAATAAATATATTTCTGTCGGGAATGAACAGGGAGATACTCACATATTAAAGTTGGGGTGTACTTTCTGTAGGAACAGCAGTGAGGAGAAGAATGCGCTGGATGAGCTGTTCGAGAGGGAGTCGAAGAGGGAAAAGAATTTGGAGTACATTCGGAAGCAGCTCAACTGTTTTCGAAGGAAACGCGAGTGCCTCAACATCCAGGATGTGTGCATATCGGATGACGTGGTGCAGGAGACGCAGCGCGAGTACGAGTCTGTGTTGTGAGCAGAGGGTTGCCAGGGAAGACTGCCATTGGGGAAAAAGCGGAGAAAAAAAGGGGGAAAAAGGGGGAAAAAGGGGGAAAAAAGAGGGCAAAAAAAGGAGAAAAAAGAGGAGAAAAAGAGGAGAAAAGAAGA
>NC_020406.1:1055156-1060616 GCF_000321355.1 Plasmodium cynomolgi strain B
AGAGAGAAAAAAGAGGAGAAAAAAGAGGAGAAAAAAGGCGTCCCTTTTTTATCGACCCTGGATTGCTCTTATGCGAGGGGGGGGTATATACACATTATCCCCCCGCAGTTGTCGGCACCTCAACTGGCAACGCCCCCACTTACAGCTTTCTTTTCTGCACAATTCTCCCCTTCAGGGGGGGCTGCCCTGCGGCAAACGTATTGGGAGTGTATTCATGCATATGCACCCACGTGTGGTTGCACCCTTTCTTGTGTCCGCATGCACGTCCCGTCGACGCTGCCAACAGAAGTAACCATCCTTCGAGCAGCACAACAAAAAAAACTTCAAAAAGGTTTGCGCAACCAAAACAGGTTCAATCGAGACCAAATGGATTATATTATATACAACAGACCCCTTTTGTAGGTGTTGTGCGTACACGCACACATGAAAAAAGTGTTCCTACGTATACGCCAAAAAAAAAAAAAAAAAAAAGGTTAATGGAGGATACAGATGCCTGTGCCTCCCTTTTATTTACATTCCCTCCTGCCAATTGAAGGAAAAAAAAAAAAAAAACACTGCTCCGTGTCACGTTCCACATGACAGTCGTTACTTTCGTGCAAATGCGGGCTGTAAACGGCCAAAAAAAAAAAAAATAAAATAAATGATAAATGACAAATGATAGATAATTGATAAGTAGGTAAATAAATAGATCGATAAATAGGTAAATAAATAGATGGATAAAAAAATAGATAGATATATGTACACATGTAAAGGCAGAAAAATGTAGTAGAAGGCAAAAGGGAACAATTGCGAACGAAGGCACGCGCAGAAGAGGAGCCCCTTTTTTTGTAGCGAAAAAGCAAACACGAAAAGAAGCAAAGAAGCAAAGAAGCAAAGAGGCAAATAGGCAAAGAAGCACAGAGGCAAAGAAGCAAAGAGGCAAAGAAGCAAAGAGGCCAAGAAGCAAAGAGGCAAAGGAAAAGAGCATACGAGCAGCAGTCGGCAAAAGTGAAAATAGGCTAACGGCTTGACATCGAAATGGAAAGGTAGAACATTTTTGAGCAGCTTCTGCGGCTTCTCCCTCGACTCTTTCCTGAACTTTGTGTTTTTTTTATTTATTTTTTTTTTTCCTTCGTGTCCCTTCTTTCCTTCACGTTGAGCGAAAAGTTGACAAGAGAATGGGAAAGGAGCCATAACTGCCATTGGTAGATCCTTTTTGTAGAACAGCTTGCCGCTCTGCCAAGTCGGTACCAACAGCTTCACCCCCTTTGCATCCCATTTTGCGTCCACCTGTCGATTCCATTTCGATTCCCCTTTTTGGTAATCCCACTCCCTGCCGCACGAGCTGCCAGAGAGAGGAGTCGAAGCGCGCCGCGAGTGAGCCAGCCAGCTAATCGGCCAACCGCTAATCGGCCAACCGCCAACCGGCCAACCGCTAATCGGCCAACCGCCAACCGGCCAACCGCCAATCTGCCAACCGCCTAAGGCGCCCATCGCACGAGGCATGGCGAACAAGTACAACAAAATGAACCAGGGCAAGTTCGAAATGAGGGAAGGTGTGTACAACGAAAAGGGAGGAGGCAAGGGGAACAACTGGGAAAAGGAACCCAAGGGATTTAACGCAGAGGAGTTGCAAAACTTTTTCAGCACTTGGAGAAAATTCTACAAGGAAAAAACAAACGAATTAGGAGAGAGAAAAAACTTCCTGGTATTTGACAAGGAGAAGGATCTGGACAGCGGAAACACTGAGTACTTTAACTCGTACAACTATATCCATATACATGAGGACATGATAAAGGATGAAGTGAGGACAAGGACTTACTATGATGCTATTAGAAAGAATGAGCATTTGATAAAGGACAAAATTGTGTTAGACGTGGGATGCGGAACGGGAATCCTCTCCTTCTTTGCTGCCATGTCGGGGGCAAAGCATGTGTACAGTATCGAAAAAAGTAACATCATCTATACGGCGGTAAAAATCAGAGACGAAAATAATTTAACGGACAAAATAACCTTCTTGAAGGGATTGGCGGAGGAAATCGAGCTGCCCGTGGACAAAGTGGACATCATAATATCAGAGTGGATGGGTTACTGTCTGTTGTACGAAAATATGTTGGACACGGTTCTTTACTGTAGAGACAAATGGCTAAGGGAGGGAGGACTGCTCTTTCCCGATAAGGCATACATGTACATGGCTGGCATTGAAGATAGTTTATATAGGGAAGAAAAATTTGACTTTTGGAGAAATTGTTACGACCTAAATTACACTTCAGTGTTGCCAATATTGAAGGAAGAAGTCGTTATCGATTATGTAGACAAGAATTTCATCGTGACTGATACATGTTGTATACTCAAATTGGACTTAAGCACGTGTACAAAGGATGACTTATCCTTTGCTTCCCCCTTTCGATTAAAAATGACCAAACGGGATTATTTGCATGCACTGGTCATATGGTTTGATGTTTCCTTTTCTGCGTGCCACACGGAGATCAGCTTCACCACCGGGCCGTACGGGGGACACACACATTGGAAGCAGATCGTGCTGTATACCGACCACGTGCTCACTGTGGAGAAGCATGAGGTGCTGCGCGGCATGTTTGCTCTCAGGAAAAACGCCAAGAATAAGAGACACATCGACATGAAGCTACACTACGTCTTCGAAGGCGCCCACACGCGCGCGCGCGCCACGCAGTTCTTCAACATAAGCTGACGAGCTAATCGGGTTAAGCGGCGAAGCTCGTGCGAAGTGGTGACGCGGTGACGCGGTGGAAGCGCGTTTGCTGCTCATTACGCCAATCGCCTGCCCTCACATCGTTTACCATTTGAACATAGTTACACCACGCGTTCATAATTTGCACCCGAGGTTGAAGTTTTTACCTTGCCTGTTCATAACATTTGTGCGTTTTTCATGGCTAGTCGGGAAAAACAAAAAAAAAAAAAATAGCTAGCCAGGTGGCTGTTCATGTATTTTTCCCCCCCCCATTTTTGATCTTTGCCTTTTTTTTCATATTTATACCATTTCGAGCACCTTGCGCATTTTGCCAACTTCGAGCGTCTGTTTCTCCCCCCCCAACTTTATGTTCGCCCCATAACCATCCCGGGCGACATCCCACTTTGTTGTTCACACAGTCTCGCCTAGAACGTCGCAGAGGGCCCTTTCTGTTTCCCCCGTTTGAATTTTTTTTTTTTTTTTTTTCCCACGATTGACAAGTTACAAATTCGTCCCTTCGTAGTTACGCCTTTATGTTTTTTCTGTTGATGAGTTGACCATAGCTAGCGCGGGTCCAACAGCCATCTCAGCCGAAGGCAGATGTCATTGTGCATAATCTGCACAATGTGCACGTTGCAAATTGGTAGAGAACTCCAAAAGGAAATATACAGTAGAGTTAAGCTACCGCGTCACATAGTGTTACGCTGCATCGCGTCGTGTGTGAAACGCTGAAGTGAGTTTCCTCCAATCGTGCATTCAGGCTGCTCCACCATGGGTAACGCGTGCACGAGGGAAAAAATGCCCCCCTCACACACACAAACACACACATACTCACTCCCTATTGGCTCCTATGAACGAATATGCCTAACGCGATGAACGAGTTAACTGCTACATGGAGAAAACGCCCCTCCCCTTTTTTTTCCATTTTAAGAAGAGCTCATGTCCCCTTGCCTCATTTGAGTAATGGTTGCCCCCCTCTTAATTCTACTAGCCGCTCACAGTGGAGGCAATTCCCAGTGAATCCCCTCATTGTGCATGCTCCTCGGACGGTGTCATGGTGAACAGTGCCCTCTCCGCATATGTGTCTGCACATGTGTCTGCACGTGTGCCTTCATATGTAGGCGAAAGAACAAATACCGGGAGTAGCATATGAGCCTCACTTCAGTGTTGCTTTTGTGGAGAGAACTAACAACATGACAGATAGGCAAAGAACACACCGTTGGGTCATACGCGTAATGTTCATAGATCATGCTGTGTCACGACAGGGGGGTGGCTCTCCCTTGGCACACTACCACCCTGACAAACCTCCGTCCTTAAGATGAGTAGTTACCTATCTAGCTGCGCATTACTCATTTATTTTTTTCCCCAACGTAGTCACCATTTTAAAGGGTGCACATTTTTGGCTCTCTACATGATGCGTTAAAATAACAAGTGTGATGTGACAACACGTGAACACTGTTCTAACGTGAGACGTATGGTCAGGGGGTACCTCTCTCATGCGTAGCCTCTGTAAGTAGCTGTGCTACATGAAGGAGGGCAGAAAAAACAGCGAAAGGAAAACGAAACAATGCCAAAGATGGGTTAAAAAAAAAAAAGGCACAGTCCAAAAGTGTGCATAGCGTACGGAATGGCTGCTCGGTGAACGGAGCATTTGACACAAATCTATGGAGAGGCGACGACTGGCCAAGCTGAGTGCCAACGCGCATGGTGATTTTGTGTAATTTCAACGAATGTGCCCTCTCATGTGCCCTCTCATGTTCCCTCTCATGTGGCGCCACCTTTTCATATGCTCAGTTTTGCTACGTTTTGTTTTTTTGGCTGCTGCGCCCTGCTCCTGTTCGTGGCGCGCCATAAACAGTTAGGAGGCATTCACCGGTGTTAGCAACAATTGGCTGGTGCAAGCAGCCGTTCACTCCTGTTAGCAGCCGTTCATTCCTGTTAGCAGCCGTTCACTCCTGTTTGGAGCCACTTTTGTTTTATTTTTCCCGCCGTGCTGCCGCGGTGATGCCCCGAATTCCTTTCCCCTGCGAGTCGCTTTCTCCCTCCGCCGCCTACATCACCAAACGGTCATGCATATGTGCTACTTTTTATGCACAGCGCGGCACCCGTTTTTTTTTTCTTCTTTTCACTGCTGCGGGGGAAGGAAACCCCACCCCTCCCCCTTTGTTCCTTCCGCCTTTTTAACTTGGAGGAGAGGCGGTCGCCCTCCCACACAGCATCGCCGCGCACCGGTTCACATGCAAGTGTATACATCCCATGGGTCGCATATGCATTATTTTGCACTGCACTGTGCTGTATTGTACTATACTGCGCTATGCTATACTGTACTGCGCTATACTATACTGTACTGTGCCAACCATTACATGTGCTGTCATTTCATGCCGCTGCCCACCCAGGTGCGATTTGACCGCTTGTCGCCACGCATACTATGTGCCATTTTTTAAACCTTTCGCAATTCAGCAGTTTTTCATGTTAAGCGTAAATCCTCTCGGGGAGAAGCATCACGTCCCATTTTGCGACAGCGTTTGTTTTTTTTTTTTTTTTTTTTTTCTTTTCTCCATTTCTTTACATTGAGAAAATTATATTGCGCGTTCGCATACAATTGTACGTTGGTACATGCGCTTGTTTGCATACGTGTTTAGCTCGGCCGTCGTTCGTCGTTCGTCGTTCGGTTTGCCCCCCCGCATTGCAAACCACACCACACTATTGCTTCATCGCATCTGCGCCACGCAGGTCACCCACACAGCACAGTCACCACAGCACAGTCGCCA
>NC_020406.1:1060966-1076692 GCF_000321355.1 Plasmodium cynomolgi strain B
TTTTTTCACTTTGCCGGCCAAGATGGACAAAATATCGCCAGAAATTTTAGCCGCGAGGGCGAAGCTGAAGGAGAAAATGGGAGGGAACCTGAGACAAATCGGTGGCAAAGGAAGTGCAAGAAGGAAAATAAAAAAGGTACATAAAAACTCCATGTCCAATGAGAAGAAAATTAATTTAATTTTAAAAAAAATCGGTGCTTCCTACTTTGGGGACGTCGATGAGATATGTGTTTACAAAGCAGGAGATACATACATGGAGTTTAAAAGGCCAAAGCTATCTGCATCGTTACAATCCAACACGTATGTCGTGACAGGGAAGTTCACAGAACAGAAAATCGATATTAACAAAATATTTGAGGGGCTGAAAGGAAACAAAAATGTCGATATGAATCTATTGGAGAAAATTAAAAATGACCCGAATATAAAAAATTTGCTTAATAAGGAAAATAATGGGAATGAGAAGAAGGAGGAAGCTGCGGAGGAATCAGCTGACGTGCCGGATCTCGTTGAGAATTTTGAGGAGGTTTCCAAGGAGGAGGAGAAGTAATGTTGGAAGGCAATCGAGTTGGAGAGCTGTGGCCCACCGGGACTGCCCAGCTCATCCATTTTATTCTTTTTTTTTTTACACACCCCATGCGTATGTCTTCCGTTGGCGCAACTGCATATGGACTTTTATGTGTTCCCCTCCTTGTGCACAACACTTATTAGTAAAACTTACTTCAAAACGGACAGCACTCCGCGAGCATAAACGCGTGTTTTTAATTTTTTAATCGAGTGAGCGAACTGACCAAAGTGAGGTCATGCAGCTACGCAAACAGGGGGTTGCAAAGGGGAAAAAAAAAAAAAAGAACTACTCTATTGGGAGTAGTTCCACTGCTTAGAGGCAACTCTGAATTTGATTAAGGTATGGCTACACCTTAAAAGGGAAACATACACAAATATAGGCATATGCATGTGAACAGTGCCACACCCCCCGTACCGTTTTTTTTTTTTTTGGTCCCCCTTGCGTACCTCCAAATTGATGAACCTTCACGAATGGACATTTCTCTCGGAAAGCAGATTTAGCTAGCCGTTATCTTTCCCCACAGTGGGAAAAAAAAAAAAAAGTAGGCCTCTTTTATTTTTTTGGCGAACGGGCAAGGGAAGCGGCAGGAACAGCGGTGAGAGAATCGACGGGACCAGCGGTGAGAGAATCGACGGGACCAGCGGTGAGAGAATCGACGGGACCAGCGGTGAGAGAATCGACGGGACCAGCGGTGAGAGAACCGACGGGTTCGTACCGCACATGAGCGACGCGGCTGGACATCTCCCCGTTCCATTTCGCATCAACCCGTTTGATGCTCAAATGAAAGAACAGAACACCATCCATTTGGGGGGTTTCACCAAAGAGGGAGGGCCTACAAAAGAAAGGCGCTTGGCTTGCAACCCTCCTCCCATCTGTGAAAAAATGCATGAGTGTGATTTACTTTTCCCCATTTGTACAAACATAGTAAAAATAATACCCCATGGTGATATGTTCCCTTTTTTTTTTTTTTCCTTGCCCCCTGGAGAACTGCGCCACTAAAAGGGTTACAAACGAGCAGGGGGGGGAGAAAAAAAAAAAAAATGAGAAGATCGCACTGTAGAACGGGCCTTCTCAACCATCTCGTACGTTTTGGAAAATCTGGATTTTTTTTTATTTTTTTTTTCCTCACTCATGTGACGCTTAAATGAGGTAGCCGCCTTCTTCCCCCGTTGAGTGCACCTCGCGATATTGCGGGGGACCCCTTTTTCCACTTTGGAGCCTGTGCGGCCTGCCTATTGGTGGTAAGGCAAACCCGGGGAGGAAAAAAAAAAAAAAAAAAAAAAAAAGTATCGCTCTATCCCAGTGGCTTATATGCCTGGGTGTTACTTAGTGCGCAGTTTTTTCCTTTCGAGAGGAAGTGGCACTTTTTGGGCTTCCGCTTCGGCCTCGGCCTCGGCTTCCTTGCTATTCGCGCGGCTCGGGTGCTTCAACTCCCCGCGGGTATGCCCCTACTCATATGCTTATTATGCACAAATGTGAGCGACTCAGCATGGAAGCTCTTCCGCGCCAGGCGTTTCGCACCTCATGTTTCGCGCAACTGTTTTTTTTTGCCACGCACAAGGAGAGATACCGTTGACCGTTTTGCCATATTACTATTTTTTCTTTTTCTTTCTTTTTCTTTTTTTTTCTTTTTTTTTCTTTTTTTTTCTTTTTTTTTTCTTTTGTTTTCTTTTGTTTTTCCTTTTTTTTTTCCTTTTTTTTCCCATCCATGTGTTCCAACGAAAGAGGGAAATCCCCACAGGAAGAAGAAAAAAAATAAATAAAAAGCCGAGTGCGTCATTTGAAAGAGAATCGTTGCATCTTGGGAGAAGAGCAGCCCATACGAGAGAAGCGAAGCCACACGACTTAATCGGGAGACGGACGTACGTAAAAGCATAGCTACTGGTACAGCTGTGTGAATGCGTATCAGCCTGACTGCTTATCTGCCTGACTGCGTATCTGCTTGACTGCGTATCTGCTTGACTGCGTATCAGCCTGACTGCGTATCAGCCTGACTTCCTATCTGCTTGACTGCGTATCAGCCTGACCGCTTATCAGCCTGACCGCTTATCCAGCAGAGAGAGGAAACAACAAAATCCCCCTTCCCCTTCCCCCTCGCCCTCTCTCTTGTATAGGCTTCTATTCCTGCCCGTTTGCATCTCAGGTGCCATTTTCCCACCCAGCTGAACATCATCTCACAACTTAAAAAAAATGGGAGGAAAGTCGAAGGGAAAGAGGTCTGGTACGAGGTATAAGTTCTCGAAGAAATTCAGAAAACATGGTGAATGCACAGCGAATAAGTTTTTGGAAAACATAAACTACGGAGACTACGTAGATATTGTATGCGACTCGACTCAACAGAAAGGTATGCCTTTCAATTTCTATCATGGAAGAACAGGGAAGGTATTTCATATCACAAAGAGAGGTGTTGGAGTGTTAGTAAACAAACGAGTTAAACATCGAATTATAGAAAAAAAGGTTTGCGTGAGAATTGAACATGTCCGTAAATCACGATGCAACGAGGATTTCAAACTGAGGAAGGAAAAGAATGCGGAAATCATCAAGGAAGCTAAACTGAAGAAGGAGTTTATTTCCATAAAGAGGCAACCTGAGGGACCTAAACCCGCTGCCATGATTAAAGTCCCCCCCACCAAAATTATCACCGTCGAGCCGTTGCCATTTTACGAGGAGTATTAGAGGCGATAAGAACCAGCATATGGCGATGAAGAAACAAAGGAGCGATGGGAAATAGCCACGTGAGCGAACGAGAAACAGCGCGGAGTGTTGGAAGAGCGTCGGCAATGTGGATGCCAGAAGGAGAGAGAAACTGACAGGGTCATATGTAGCATATGAGCACAGGTGGGGCGCAACAGGGACCATTTGGAGGAGAACAAAATGGTGCACAAGCGTGACACGTTAGATAATGAATACTTTTCCCCCCATACCCATCATGGCAGCTTTTTTTTTTTTTTTTCCAACCCCTGGATCATTCGTACTTGCCTTTCCCACGTTACCGCTTTCTTCCGCGTCCAACCACGTATTAACTAATTTCGTATTCATGTGAATAGTTTTCCTTGTACCTCCCTCTTTTCTTCCTTTTTTTTTTTTTTTTTTTTTTTTCTCTCCCCCTGTTGTGCATATTTTTTCCAGAAGAGTAACACAAACGCGCAAGCGATTTAATCGAAAAAAATTTCTGCCGCTAAGGTTCTGTGGCTTGTGTGCGGGCCAGGCTTTGTTTCCTTTCAGGGTTGAGAAAAGGGCACCATGCCACGTTACCTGCATCGCCCGAGGAGGCCCTGCCTGGTATCTCCACCAGCCAGGCCATACATAAAAGGACCAATCTATCTACATGTGCGCATAATCAGCAGGGTGAGACCCTCCGTGTGACACCATCTGCACACACGTACTTCTGTATGTCGAATGTATACCTCCCCGGGGAGGAGTGCTGCGAAGAGGAGGCAAATGGTGACGCAGACAGCAGCACAGCCCCACCTTAGGTAGCCATACCATGTGCGCTGACCTTTTGGAAAGCTTCGTCGTATTTTTTTTCCCATCCCTTCTGGGTAGCTCTCAGAAAATCTACACTGTACCTTTTTGCCATTCCGTTTGTGTTACTCTCAGAAAGGTTATGCTACACTTTTTTTTTTTTTTTACTTAATACGTTGCTCAAGTTGGCCCATCTGACAACAAGGGCTTCCTTTTCTCCAAAAAGCAGTTTCGCATCACTTGGTTGTCAGTCGCAGCAATACTCCGAGTTTCGAACGAACCGACGGAGGATCCTCTTCCTTTGCTCGATGTAAAGAATTCCTCTCACTGAAGGGGAAAATTGCTGGGAGAAAATTATCCACGCTGCGTTTCCCCTTACCCGCTTATGCAGAAGCGCCGACTGTCATTTTGCGTTCTGCTGTGGCCCCCCTCCTCCGTTGTTTCGCTTTTATTTTCGCTTTTATTTTCGCTATTTTTTCGCTATTTTTTCGCTATTTTTTCGCTGTTTTTTCGCTATTTTATTTTTTTTCCGCGCCGGAGTCATTTCTGCCTGACCAAGTCAGAAGATTTTTTCAAAGCGTCATACGCCGCCTTTTTTTTTTTTTTTTTTTTTTTTTTTTCTGGTCTCCCTTCCGCTGCCCTTTCCCACACCGCGCATACACTTTTTTGAGGGCAACATAAGCCACTGAAAGTAAACGTGGCTACGGCGCGTTAAGCAGGCCTTTTCCGGCTGGCTCACCCAAAACACGTCACTCTAAAGCAAAGTGAAAAAAAAAAAGATGGAGGAGGAGGTCAACGAGGGGAAGAAGGAAGGGGACAAAGGAGGTAGCGAAGATAACGACACTCTATATGATGAATTATTTTCTCTCGTTTGTTCGGACAAGGATATTGTTAAAAGGGAGGCTTTTAAAATCCTGTTAGGTCTTATTGACAATGAGTCGATGGTGGCATACATAAAGAACAACGAGAAGAAATGTTTGAAGATTTTGATTTCCGCACTGAACTCCAATTACGAGGTGGTTGCTCTCCAGTGTTTGGTGAACCTGTCCGCACACATCCCCAAGGGTAACTGCGGAGCGCGCGTTTGAGCGGTGGGCGTGCAGGTGGGGGGGCGGCAGTTGGCCCCCCTTGACCGCTTCGCCGCTTCATCACTCCACCGCTTCGTTACTTGGCCGCTTCGTCACTTCGTCACTCCAGAGCTTCATCACTCCACCGCTTAACCGTTTAACCGCTTCATCACTCCACCGCTTCATCACTCCACCGCTGCATCACTCCACCGCTTCATCACTCCACCGCTGCATCACTCCACCGCTTCATCACTCCACCGCTTAACCGCTTCACCGCTTCATCACTCCACCGCAGAACTAATACAGAGGAACCTCATCGAAATTGTGTTCGACATCCTGAGGGACGAAGAGGAGACCGAGGCGAAAGGCCACACGGAGATGTACATCATGCTGGTGGCAAACCTCTCGAGGGAAAAGGCAGGAATATATAAAATTTTGGACCTCCCGGAGGAGAAGCAAAAAGGGGAGGTGCAGACGGAGGAGAAGGCGAAGAAGGCGGAGCAGGAGGAGAGGAACGAGTTAGCCGTGAGTTACTACCTTAACAAGCTGCTGCACCTTTTCTCCAAGCCAATCGTCACAGCTTCGATTAATAAGCAGATCACAGACAAGTATTTTTTTATTGCACATATTTTAATTAACGTATCATCTGTAAAAGAGTGCGTCGAGTTTTTCAAAAGCGTGTTTCTTTTGAATATGTTAGGCAAGCAGATGCTCCAACAGGATAGATGTGCAGCTGTACTTCAATGCGTAATAAATCTTTGCCTGAGTGAGGTTCTTCATCCTTATGTGTTTCATGAAGACTGCTATTTAATACCTCGTGTCCTTTCTCTTGTGTACACACGTGAAAAGGCTAGCGGAGAGGAATTTTTAAACCTTTCGTCGATAGCTACTAGCCAAAAAGGGACAAACAAAGATCCAGTACATCAGCTCATTCTGGATATGTCAACAGAGCTCACCACCTGCACGGATATAAAAAACAGAGTTATGATTCTTCTGCGTAATTTATTCACGCGGGAGCTGGCCAGGTGGGTGCAGCCGAGTGGGGAGGCGGTCACGCCAAGGCCGTCCGCATCGTCCGCATCGCCCGCGTCTCCCTCACCATCGCCCTTTTCCTCATCGTCCGCGTCTCCCTCATCATCGCCCTTTTCTTCACCGTCCGCATCTCCCTCAACTTCGTATTCCCCCCTTTCTTCCCCTCCCCCCGCGCAGGCAAAAGCTCCGCAGCTACGGAATCGAGCACGTCCTAAGGAACTGGTTGATGTACGAGAAAAACACAGAGATGACGTAAGTAGAGAGTGTGCTCCTCTCAAATGAGTTTTTCCTCCGCCAACTAGCGTTTGTGTATGACCCTAGTTGGTTCTTCTTTCCCCCCCTTCTGTGCCCATTTCATCGGTCTGCCTCCCCCCACCTCCTCTTTCTCTCAGATGTGACATCAGCCACCTGGCCGACATGTACACAGAGATCACCCCGGGATGCATTTACATCGAGTGAAGCTAAGAACGTTGTGGAGGCTGAGAACGTTGGGGAGGCTGAGAACGTCGAGGAAGCCAACTACGCTGGGGAAAAAATAACCCCCCTGTGGGGAGTACCCCCCCCTCCAAAGAGAAGTTCAGTTTGACAACTGACAGATTGACGGTGAAGTGGCCCATCATTTGATTAAAAAATGAGTTAACGGAGTGATTCTCTCCCCTCTCCCGATGCCAGCGGGAGGAAAAAAAAAAAAAAGAAGAAGAAGCACGGCATAGAATGGGATAGAATAGCATAGAATAGCATAGAGTAGCACATCATAGCGTAGCTTAAGTAACGGAGCTTACGATCACTTACCACGACTTAGCACACCACCACGGAGCAACTGAATGGACAGTCCGATCCCCCGAGGGTCCCAGCTCATAGCACACAAGCGAAGGAAGAAAAATCAGGACAAAACGTTTGTCACCAATTCATTAAGATGCTTAACTTGGTTGTTGAAAACGTCTAGCATATAGGTGTTCATTTCTTGTGATAAAATTTCCACCCCTTCCGTTTTGCCAAACTTGTTAGATTCGTTTTCTTCACCCCTTTGGGAGTTGCTTCCATTCCATGTAGACTGTTGCTGCCCCTCGGTTGTAAAATCCTTGAGTAACTCACCAGCACATGTGGCTACGTCCTCATCATACTTCACCTCTCTACATGATGTTAATTTTTTCATTTCATCCTTTTTAATGTCTTCATTAATATAGAAAACCGATTTTGAATGGCTCTCCTCCTCTCCATTTAGAATACACTCCTTTAGGGGACTCTCCTCCGAAGAGGGGACGCTCCTATAACAGTTCTGATCCGTCCCTGTTGGGAACTCTTCCCTTTTTAATACCTTTTGGCAATTTATTTCTTTTTGTTTGTTTGTTTGGGTGTCCCCTTGGGGGGGTTCCCTGCTGGGGTTGCCGTAGTCGCGGTGGCAATCGTCGTGGGTACCACCACCCGTGTGGATACCACCATCCGTGTGGGCGCCACCATCCGCTTGACCTTTCTCACCCGCTTGGCCTTCCTCACCCCCACCATCACTGCCGACCACCTCATTGCCGCCCACCTCGTTGGAGACCCGCCCTACGGCCCGCAGAAAGCTCCGCTTAAACTGCGCCGATGACGTAGACAGCGCGAACAACTCTTCATTGTCTGTGCTCGCGCACCCTTCGCTGCACGACGGGGGGGTATCCCCATGGCTGTTACGAGATGCGGACGACTCGAGGAGGTCATCCCTATCGTTTGATAAATTAAAATCATCTGAAACGAAGCTTTTGTAATTAAGGAGATTTTGGCTGTCTCCCTTGTGAATCCGTTTCTCCGCACTTTGGCTAGCTCCATCTGCGTCCACTTTTGCAACTGCATCTACCTCTGCAACTGCATCTACTTCTGCAACTGCATCTACTTCTGCAGCTGAGTCGGGTTCTTCCCCACTGCACAGTTCGTTTGTCACGCTATCGGAGAGCGGCTCGTCCCTTGAGTAATTTAGGCTGTCGCAAAAGGTGGGTTTGTTTCCGTGCGCCACGCGGTACCGCTCGTCACGCCGCTTCTCATGTCGCCTCTCACGCCGCTTCTCATGTCGCCTCTCACGCCGCTTTTCACGTCGCTTCTCACGCCCCTTCTGGTGACGCAGCTTCTCCTCCCGCGTCTCCACCTGTGACCCCTTCCGAGTCTCCTGCCGCTCCTCCCCCGAGTAAAAACCAAGCCTTTTTTTTATATTCATAATAATCGCCTTTACATTGTGCTCTGTCATCTTTTGGCCGAGCGAGGGGTCGTCCCCCCTGCTACGTGTGTCCTTTCCGCCATCCCTGCTACGTGTGTCCTTCCTGCCATCCCCGCCATCCCTGCCATCGCTGCCCTTCCTGCCCTTCCCTCCGTTGCTTGTCTCCAGTACCTTGTCCTGTTGACCCTCCAAAGCATTATGCACACGTTTGCACAGACTTGTATTTAAAATCTTACTATAATTAATGAGCTTAATTTTTTTGTTGTTTTTTGTGTAAAAATTTTTTAGTGAATCGAATAGATGCATTTCTTTGTCTTCTTCCAGCGAGTGGGTTTTGTCTACCTCAAGAAGGGGGGTGGCTACTGTCTGGTCAGTGTCCGTGCGATTTGGAGCGTCCTTCACTCTTGCGTTGGAGGCGTCATCGGTGGGGAAGCCTTCCCCGAGATGTGCCCCGAGATGTGCCCCAGGATCTGCCCCGAGATGTGTGCCAAGACCTTCCCCCAAATGATCGCTTACCCCCCCGAACGGGTCGAAGTTCAAATTGAAGGAGGAAAAAAGGGACTCGCCGAAAATGTCATTCCCTTGTCCGCTCGCCCGTCTTGCGAGACTCTCCTCATCGCTAGAAGTATCATCCTCCTCTCCTGCGGCCTTGTCCCCCATGCTGCTCGTCGAAACGGACAAGCTTAGCCTATCCACGTCAAGGTAATTTTGGACGCCCCAATTTTTCAGCTTGCTTCTCTCTACAGTCACATATGCCCTTTCGTTAAATGCGTCCGGGGAGTAATGCAATCCCTCGCGATGTCCTCCCTCCCCTACTCCTTGCGTGTCCTGCATTCCGCTCACCGAGGGTCGCCCTTTAATTTTGCTTGTCGTGTCTCTCCCGCGTGTTCGCGCGCACAGTTGACGCTGCTTGCGGGGGGTAGCGGCCGATTTTTTCGCGCACTTTTTTTTTTGCCTATTTCGTGCAAGCACGTATTCATGCGAGTGGTCTTTCTTTACTTGGTCGTTAAAACGGCTGTCCTTTTTAGCTTCTTTCCTTTTCCTTTTTTTCTCTTTCACTGTTCCTCCCCCCGCACATTCGTAATAGTTGGGGTGGTTGGTCCCCTCAGGGGGGCTATTCCCGTATGTGTCACTGCTCTCATCAGTGTGGCTGCCCTCATCAGTGTGGCTGCCCTCATCAGTGTGGCTGCTCTCATCAGTGTGGCTGCTCTCATCGGCTTGGCTGCTCTCATCGGCTTGGCTTCCCTCATCAGTGTGGCTGCCCTCATCGGTGTGGCCATCCTGAGTACGGTCCACAACGTGCGCGGGGGTACCATTAATGTTGGTCTGTTTCGTTTTCCCTTTCTGCCCCCTTCCATTGCAGCTAGCCAACTCCACCTTGCTGAACGTAAAGGGCAGGCTTTTAATAATATCGTTTTGGATGTCGCCGTGCATGTTGGTGTGTGTGCTGTTGGTGTGTGTACTGTTGGTAGGGGTCTCTGTGTGCGTAGTGAGAGCGGGGTGACTTCCGTTCGTCTGCTGACACTCACCACGCGCGTTTCTCTGTCTGCTCGTCTCTCTGTCTGCTCGCTTCCCTGCCTGCTCGCTTCCCTTCCTGCTCGCTTCCCTTCCTGCTCGCTTCCCTTCCTGCTCGCATACCTCGGGGGGTTTACTCAAGGGAGGGAGACCAAAACGGAGTAGCGGGAAAGTGCCACGTATGCTCTTCTGGGCACCCGTTCAGCGGGCCATGCTTTTACGCTTAATTAAAAAAAAAATACCCAAAAATGCAAAAAAATGCAAAAAAATACAACACAGTACAATACAATGCAATACACTATGGTGTAGCTTAATGAACTAAAAGCACCCCTCAGGGGAACGAACAGAGCCGCTCCTCGCACGCATGCCGCGATTAAAATTTCCACACAGCGCGTGCGGAGCGTGGGATCCCTTCGGAGAACGCCCCTCAGCAAGGTGCTTGTCAGCTTATCCACCTGCGCCGCCACGGCAGCGTCCACCATCACCGTGTCACTCACCACGGTTTCGAACTTCCTTCGAGTAATGACCTCTTTTGATACGTTAAATTGGACATTAAAATGGCAACAGAGAAAAAAAAAAAAAAAATCGCATTCGCAAAATTTAAATCGGTACATAGTTAACTTAAAAAATATTTCCATTTGAAATGAACAAAAAAAAAAGGGTAGGCAAAAGGGGAGGAAAACGGGGGAGCAAACGGGAAGGCAAACGGGGAAGCAAACGGGGGAGAAAAATCAATTAAAAAATGGTTAGTCGAGGGTAACACACACACACGTATCCGCTCATGCGTACGTGCAGTGCAGGGGTGAATGCCTGATGGCACGACAGACGTTGAATCCCTCCTTGGATAGCAAAATTCCGAGAGGGCTAAAATTGGGCCCATCACAGTTTCCACTAGAGCAACCACCCCCCGCTAAGCCTTCCGACGCTGCTTCAGCGTGGGGTGCTTATCGGCAACGCCTTTCATTTCTTGCACCTCTCCCTGCACAACCAACTCGGCTTCCCCCACCAAGTCCACCTCTTCCTTGCCACCAGACTCCTCCTTAATATATACCTTTTCGTACAAGCCGTAGTTACTTCCTGCGCTCTTTTGACTCCTTTTCAGATTTTCTATTTTCTCGTTAATAATTATAAAAATAATAACTTCCAGAATGAGGGTGACGTAGGAGAATACAATTCCGCATATCAGTCGCTGTGGGGGGGGTAGAGTGAGGGGGTAGAGTGGAGGTGGCCCAACCAGGCGCACGATCAACCATGCATAGTCAGGAGCACGATCAACCATGCATGGCCAGCCGCACGACCAACCATGCATGGCCAGGCGCGCGAACAACAACGCGCTCACCCCTGAGGGCACACCTTACCGTCGTAAATTTGGTGAATCCCAACAAGAGGCTCCCGTAGTACCCACTCAAAAAGGTGAGGAATATACCGAGGATTAAATTTATGCCGTACCTACGAAAAAAAAAAAGGGGGGAGGGGCGGGTGTGCATACGCATGTGGACAGGTCGGGCGAGGAATAGAAGTGCACACACATGTGGACAGATCGGGCGAGGGAAAAACCAACAGGTTTGAAACGCGTCGACTCGACTCATCCTTACGGGTAGGTCTTCTTGTAATTCGAGAAAAAATCATTTATGTTATTGGTCTTCCCTATTAACTTATTGTACGCCTTTTCCTCTTTTAGCAGGTTCTTGAAGGACTTGCTGTTTTGGTTTATGTTCTCATAGATGCCTCGATCTGGAGGGGGGGGAGAGATTACGGGAGAGCGCAGTCAGGATGGGTCTCAACGGAGAAGCATTGATGAATGGCAGCACTGATGAATGGCGGCACTGATAAATGACAGCACAGCTGAATTGCCGCACCGCTAAATGGCGCACCGCTAAATGGCGCGCGTCGAAGCATTACACGTTATGTAGGAACTGCACATAACACTATGGGCGTTTATTTTCTCCATGTTGTTGTGGGTACAATACAAATTGTAAAAGTAGAGGAGGACATTCAGCGTGTCAATATTAATGCTTTGCTCATTCAGGAGGAGGTGCATGTTTTTCGTTTTTTGGAAAAGCAAGTTGGCCGTTTTTTCGTTTATTTTATTGGCATAGAGTTCCTTGTTTTTGTAGCACCAGTCTATGATATGCTCCCTTCTTTTTGTGAACGTTTCAATAAAGCTTTTTATTTCTTCGGTGATTTCTACGTTTATGATTCTCTTCACGCAGACTTCGTCTGTTGTCATGTCTGCTGACGATCCGATTGGTGCACCGCTTAACTGGCCTTTGGGCTGTTCACTCTCCTTCCCGTCCTGCGTTTCGTCCGTTTTTTCACCCACCACACCATTTGGCCCCTCCTTGGGCACTCCTCCTGTGGACTTGCCCTGAGGAGTCGCTTCGCCTATATGAGCATCATCCTTTGCAGTGTCCAGGACCTGGACAGCACCGCTTCCTTTCTTTTCCTCCGTTGAACTGACTGGGGGAGCCTGTTTGTGTTCCCCTTCCATGTCGCGCTCTTTCACCCCGCTGCTATCCTTTTCCCCAGACTCACCATCTGCACTGCTGGCGCAGGGGTGGTCCTTCTCACAAGGGTTGCTCACCATTTTGTTTTCCTCCCAGTTGCGCTTGGCGCTTTGTCCTTTAAAACGATCAAAGTAAAAATAAAGATAAAAATGAAAGGAACATGGAAATGGAAACAGAAACGGAAACAGAAACGGAAACTCACGTGGAAATGGAAACGCAAATGGGAATGAAAATTCGCATCATCCTTTCGTGTATACATAAATTTTTTTTTTTTTATCCTCTTCGCTCATTTATTTCTTTCCCTCTTTAAAATTTGACCCTTCCATTTTGCTAACCTTTTTTCTTAAAAAGTATGTACCCAGCTTGGAAAAAAAAAAAAAAAAACAATTTTTTATTTTTTCCTCAGTTGAATCCTTTCTGCTTTCTTTTCACCTTTTGCCTCAGCTCCAGCTTTAGCCTTTACTTTAGCTTTTGCTTCGCTTCGCTTTGCTTTTTCTTTTTTTTTTTTTTTTTTCCCACCTGGCACGTTTATGCGGTTACGTGAGCGAGCTTATGCACATTACCCGCAAGAACGAAATGCAAAGAGTGACTATTCTCAGCCCCCCAAAGGGGGAGTGGGGGCGTGTCCCCACAGTTTGCTGCTTGCATGGAAAGGAGGCATACCTTTTGGTCCAGCGGAGGAGTGGGGGTTGTGCCTTTTCCGCGTCAAGCTGGTTTCCCCTTTTGCGTCCACTGGGTTTCCCCCTTTTGGTGCAAAATCGTCGCTTCCCCATTTTAGCCCCCCTTTTGCTTGCTCCGCGTCGCTTCAGGAAAAACCGTGTGTGTTTTGCGAGACTCGATCGAGTTGCTGGAGAGCCGATCAGGCAGGGGGAAGAAAATAAAAGAAAAAATGAGGCAAGGTTCCCCTTCCTCCTGTAACGGACAGAGCTTCCAACTCTTTCTCATCTCGACGAGACGCCGAAATTGTTGCCACCTGGGGAGTGTCCCTTCTTTTTTTTTCCCTTCCTCCCCGTTTAATCCTCAAAAGTGTAAGCAATTTCCCATTTTCCATTTCCCATTTTATCCACTCCCCCTGTTCACGTGACATGCGTGTCCCCCTGCCCTCGTGTAAAAAACGTACACGCTGGATGAACAAACAGTTGGCTGCGTTTTAAAAGTGTGCACACCTCACCACCTTCGCACTCGAAGGAGGGAGACAAAAATGGGACAAAAAACGTGTCCCCCACAAATGGAAGAAAAAACAACAAAGTTGATCTTTCACACGGAAAAATAAACAAATTGGAAAAACGGGGCACACATTTTTTCTGAACTGTTCAGGTGAA
Organism: Plasmodium cynomolgi strain B; assembly: GCF_000321355.1. Classification (NCBI taxonomy): domain Eukaryota; phylum Apicomplexa; class Aconoidasida; order Haemosporida; family Plasmodiidae; genus Plasmodium; species Plasmodium cynomolgi. The sequence goes on from NC_020406.1 coordinate 1,074,631, forward strand.
ACTGCATTTCTGCAACGTTTTTACCTGCATGATCATACGGTAGAGCGGTGTTATAGTGTTAATCTCACTCGTTTTGGCTAGCTCTTTGGCGCATTAACGGCAAAAAAAAAAAAAAAACTCACCAATTGTGATAAAACGATTAAAAAAGTAGCTAGCCAATTTTTCACTGACCCGACGGGACAGTATTATTTCTTTCCCCTTCTCGCTCAAATAGCCCTATCACGTGCATTCCCCCTCGATCAAACATAAAGGGGGAAAAACCAATCACACATAGATTTGCAAACCTAGTCAAGTTGCGCAGAACTGTTAAGTTGCTTCGAAGGAGATATTCGTGTGGACACAATTTCATGTGAGCGTCTTTTCCGTTTGGGTGCCTAGCGTGCGCGGGATGGAGAGAAGACCATCCTTCCGTGCACTCACATTGTAGTTGTCCCCCTCTCTCATGTTAACCTTCCCCAGTTTTCTCTTTTCCGAAACGTTTGCCAAGCACACCTACGTACGTGTCTCAGTCATGCGCACGTTGGATTCTACCCCGAAAATGAAGCGAAACACTTCCCAGTGGGGACACACTGCCTTTTGAACCATTTTTCCGCAAGGATGTTTCTTCAAACGTACATGCAGTAGGTGGGTATATGCGTGTGTGTGGGTGGGGGGAGAACTTCAGGAGGGCGAAGCAACCCCTCTATTCTATCAACGTCATTTTTTTTCATATTAAAATATGCAGTTGGGCCACATAATGGCTCCTTTTTACTTATGGATGTCGTTTTATTGGGCCTGCCCCCCCGTACGTACACGGTTGCTCGTTTCATTTCCCGTTTGGCTATAGCGTGATAGCAGAAAGGAGTTGCTATTTGAGTGGAGTGGTGATACATGCTCTGCCTCTCCGCTTGGCTTCGCAGAAGGCACACATGTTGGGGGAGCAAATGAATGCATACGCATATGTGTTAACCTTTTTCCGCGGAGTGAAGCAACTGTAACGTCAGCGATTACATCATGAGGGGAAGAAAAATGGGAAGAGAGAAAATGGTCAAGCTTCCCTTCATGCATATACAAAGATATACCTTTCGTTAATGCCCACATGCAGCTTCACCCACCCATAATGGCATTTTCTGCGCGTGTTTCGATGGTGTGAGCCATACTTTACGCGCCCACGTTTGCAGTTCCTCTCTAATGGAGTCATCCTTGTGGTTCCCCATTTTACGAATGGGACGACCTCACTGTGCATTAAAAATGAGTCCTCAAGGTAGAGACCCACATCACCTTTTTTGTGCTTCCTTTCCGGGTGTGCTTTCGAAATATACAGTATAACTGGCGTTATGTTGGCGCTTTGTTTTTGCCCCACTTTGCTTTGCCCCACGTTGCCTCGCTCCACTTTGCCTCGCTCCACTTTGCCTCGATCCATTTGCTTTTATTTTTTTTGTCATTTTTCCGTTGCGCCTTTTCTCCTTTATGCGACCGCTAGCCCAGTTGGGGGAGCTACATGTGCGCCACAATTGGGCTCCGCATTTGGTTCACCGTTGGGCTCATCATTTGGCTCACCGTTTGGCTCAGCATTGTCCTCAACGTTGGCCCTACTTTTGCTCCACTTTTTCCTGCGCGTGTACGAAGTGGGCTTGTTGTGTGCAATGCCCAAACGTGAATTTCAACGCGATGTGGAGCCTCCCTCACGCACAGAGCGGCGCGGAGAAGTCGGGCCAACACCATCAAGAGGAAGGAAGCATGTGGACGTTACCTAGGACTGCCCCGAGAAAAGGACGATATAAGCGAATAAACCGTCTCCACGTGTTGGTAGTTTTTTTTTTTTTTTTTTTGCATCCCCAGTGCACATACATTCGATACCCATTCTGTAAAAACATACACGGGTGCAATTACATATGTACACATTCGCTCATACATCATTTCGTGCATGCATGCAGGAGGGGAGTCCACTCATGCCAAGTGCTGTTCTGCCAACATGCTTGCTTCGAAATGGACTTAGAAGGAACTTCATTTGGATGAACTCAGTTATGTCTGCACCATTTTCTACAGCAGCTTTGGGTCAATCGGGGTAAGCCCCGGAAAA
>NC_020406.1:1076702-1083855 GCF_000321355.1 Plasmodium cynomolgi strain B
ATTTAGCTAGTCTCACCGCCCCACATTTAGCCAGCCACACCGCTCCACGTTTAATCACATTTTTTGGCCTAAAAGGGGACCCTTGGTTGGACCGCCTTTCCGGACGCCACTGCAGGGTGCAGCCCACTAGATAGAGGCCCACCCCAAATGAGAAAAAATGGAAAGAAAAAGAACCAATTCGACCACGAAGGGGAGGAGGAACCCGGATGATGAAGACGAACGAAGGGAAGGTGCTAAGAGGGAGCATGGCCCCATCGGAGGTGCTTACGATGATGCGGACTTCGACGGGGGAGGAGGAGTCAGTGCCTACGTCAGTTGCGACTCGGTGGATGGCTCCATTGGAGACCCCGCTGTGAATGCGAACGAGGCGTTGGAAGAAGTTCTAAACGACGTGTTGAAGGATGTGCTGAGTGACAACTCGGAGGCTGCCGTGGGAGGGGGTCCGCAGGGTGCTTCAGGTGTGTATGGGGACTGCCACCAGGAGTGCCACGAAGAGTGCCACCAGGAGTGCCACCAGGAGTGCCGCGAAGAGTGCCGCGAAGAGTGCCGCGAAGAGTGCCACCAGGAGTGCCACCAGGAGTGCCACCAGGAGTGCCACGAAGAGTCCCGCGAAGAGCCCCGCCAAGAGCCCCGCCAAGAGCCCCGCCGTCACTGCCACCAGGGGAGCGCCTACATGAGTAACCGCGCGAAGCCAACGAACGAATGCAGTCACAGTCAAGACCCGTGTGAGTATAGAAAGCAATTTTCTCACAGGAACGTCAGAAGAACAAGCAAAAGGATGGGTTGCACAAAAAATACATACCAATGTGATAATAATTCCAAAAGTGAATTAAAAAAAACGTCATTATGTAAATATTGGATAAAAGGAGTATGTGCAAATGTGGAGTGTAACTTCGCTCATGGAGAGCAGGAACTCAAATACACTCATGGAGTATACAAAACAACAATATGTAAGCATTGGAAAAGAGATGGGACCTGCTCTAGTGGCATTAACTGTAGACATGCACATGGAGAGAGTGAATTGCAACCAAAGAATTTACCTCTACATCTGTTGAAAAAAAAAACGCATTTTAAAAATTGTCGCTATTTGAGCAAAGGTATGAATATACAGAGAGAACAGTGCAGTCAGGTGACACATGGGAGTTTTTCTAAGGATGGGGTGGTTAGGGAGAGTACAGGGGGTGTGCAGGGAGTGTCTCTACTAAGTGGTACTCGAATGGGTTCGAGGTTTAGGGCGCATAGTACCCATCGGAGAGGTGGAGCAACCCCCCCGGATTACTTAATAAGTGGAGAGTACATAGAGAGACAGAGGAGTCACCATCAGAATGGAAGATCCAACATAGGAAGAACCCCTTGCAGTAGAGAGAACAACGGGAAGTACATTACACATTGCAGCTCATCATCTATTATGATTCCAAATCGGGGGAGAAACGAAAACAACGAACGTACTTCCAGTATGTGGTCATACAAAAGGATGAGTAATTATCAACTGTTGATAAAGAAAGAGGGGAACCTTTATCGGGAGAGGACTATACCTGAATCTTTTGTCTCAAATGAAAAACATAACGTGAATTGTATGACGAAGCAGTTTTGTAGCTTGCATGGGGGGGATAGGAAGAGCATTGCGTGTGGTAGATGCAATTATGGGTTCAGCGTGGTGAAGAACGGGTCCGGCGCGGTGAAGAACGGGTCCGACGCGGTGAAGAACGGGTTCAGCATGATGAGGAACGGGTTCAGGGTGGAACAACCAGTAGATTGCCAAAATGGAGACGACCCATATGACAATTTTAACGAAATGAGACACAACATTACGAAGAAAAATCTACGAATGAACAAGGACCTAGATGCACATGAAAGAGATTTTTACGATGAGGATCTCTTTTTGGAATACCTTCCGAGGGTTGGATTTGGAGAAGATGTTGAAAATAGCTTATTAAGAATTAACACCCTTCAGAGGAGCAGTGTGCATGTTAGTGGTGGTGCAGCTGGGGGGACCCTGTGCGATGGTCGTGTGCTGCTGGGGGATACGGGCGTCGAGGCGCCGGGAGTGTTTACGCCCAAAAGGGAGAACTTCGGCGGGGGAAGTGGGAGCGGCAACGGAAGAGGCTATGGCTACGGCTACGGCAGCGGCAACGGCCACCTGTGCAGTGACTGCATGAGGCGTGCCGACGGAGAGACCCCCGTTTTGAAGAGCACTGCGGTAGAGGGACCAGCCTGTGGAGGCGGCCCGCCGGAGTGCCAACCCCCCCACGAGAGCATGAACTGTATGAACTGTATCGCTATGTACATGAACGAGCAGAAGAGAGTCGGAAACTCCTTTAGTTACGAGGGGGTGGAGGCCAAGGTGGGTGGTGGGGATGGCAGTTTTTCCGACAGGTTCACGCGACTAAACTCGTATGTGCATCCCCGTGAGCACCTGAACAGGAGCAGCTGCAACTGCAGCCGGGTGAGCACCAAAAAAAACCTCGCCAGCAGAGAGGATGCGGTCTGCAATAACATGGTCTGCGGCGATGACGTGGTCTGCGGCGATGACGTGGTCTGCGGCGATAACATGGCCTGCGGCGATAACATGCTCTGCGGCGATGACGTGGATGAGTACATAATGAAGGAGTACCAGTTTAGGCTGAAGAGCATGCGAGTGAAGAAGGGAGACCATGCAGCTGTGAAAGGAGAGTTGGGGTGTTACAGTGACATATATGGTGTCCAGGACGGATGCGATGGAAGGGAGAACTCTATTGAGATGAAGCGCATGACCAACTCGACTGAGAAGAGAGCTGCTCGAGGCACCACGAGAAGACCCAGCAATGGGACCAACACGAGGGGAAGACCCAGCAACGGAACCAACACGAGGGGAAACATAAAAAGGAATATAATCATATCGAGTGGAGACGACCTGGTCCTGATAGATACAGGAAATATTATGTACAATTACAGCCAAATAAATAGCACGAATGTGCTTCGTAAAAATGGGTTGAATCACAGTTTTTGTAGGTTCCGAAATTTCAAGCTGATGTCGAATGTGCACAGGTTGGAGGCGCGCTGTCAGAGTGGAAACCACCACCTCGTACAGGGACGGAGCGTGACACCAAGAGAGGCGCAACACGTGGCACAACGCGTAGCACAACGCGTGAGGCGTCCAAATGAGGAAGGAGCTTCTTCCAGCGTCTTGTACGAACGAGGAGACCTTAAACAGGTGCATCGTGGGGGATACTTAAATTGGAGGCAACTACCGATGGCAGATGGGCAGCAGAGGGACGACCCGCAGGGTAACCCCGTGGGAGTGCTTAACTTAGGAAGGGGAGAAATGCAGAGTCCCGGGGGAGAGGCTGGCCGTGACGAGGCCCACTGTGACAAGGCTGACCGTGACGAGGCTGACCGTGACGAGGCTGACCGTGACGAGGCTGACCGTGAAAAGGCTCCCCGTGACGAGGCTCCCCGTGACGAGGCTCGCCGCTCCGAAATTATGAACAATTTGAGATGCAGCGCGAAGGACGAACTGCTAAGCGTTCCTGATGGAAGCTACTACTTCCCCACGTGTGCAGAAAGGACGTTGGGTGAAGCTGTCTCTCCAAGGGGAGAAGGAAAGGGAGAAGAAGGGGGCCAAGTGGATGGTCTGACTCCTGTTATGACCAACCGAATGGTGTATGCAGATATGGGTGAAGGGGATATAAAACTTGAGCTGAACTCGTTGGGGAAGTGGGTAAATGAGGGAGGAGGGGTCCAGCATTCGTATGCATCTAATGAGGTGATCCCACGGGTAGTTCTGCTGGGAGAAGTGAGTGCAGGGCGGGAAGAAGGGGTACCCCTTGTGCAGGTGCGCACAGGGGGAAGTAATGCCGACCGTAGTGGGATCAGGATCAGAAGCGCGGAAAGAAGAAGTGGTAGAAGTGGTCGAAGTGGTAGAAGTGGTCGAAGTGGTAGAAGTGGTAGAAGCGATCGAAGCGATCGAAGCGATCGAAGCGATCGAAGTGATCGAAGTGGAGAGGGACAAGTCACCCCCTCGCGAAACATCGATCCACAGATGAACAAACCGCGAAAAGGGAAGCACGACGTGGAAAAAGAAAATCAACTCGGGGTTTTCCCAATCGATGAAATTTTCAACCAACCCAAGTTCCTCTCCGTCAGTGGCCATATGGATTATAGTGTTACCGGGCAAGTGGAGGATTTTTTCGTGAGAGAGTTTTCTTCTCCCTTGTCTACATCCCCCAGCAATAGACTGAGCCCTCCTCACCTGTACCTGGGGAGTAGCACAAGTGTGAGCGGAAGCCACGTGAACGATTTGTCTCCGTATGAGAGTAGGATGAACAGTACGGAGGTGGTTCCCTTTGGGAGAGTGGCTCAGCTAGACCTGGCCGCGTCACCCCAGCTAGACCTGGTCGCTTCACCCCAGCTAGACCTGGCCGCGTCACCCCAGCTAGACCTGGCCGCTTCACCTCAGATAGACCCCCTAGAACCAACTCCCAAGTACAATAATCCGAGTTACGATCACTTCTTTAAGTCTCAAAATGGATACTGCGCGGTGCACTCCTGTAGAGATGCTCATAAAAAGGGAGCTTGGATGAGAACACCCACGTTGCTTGAGGCAGAGAGGAAGAAGAAAGATGCACGGAAGGAGGATAAACTGGTGAGCGATCCGAAAAGGAAAACTCATTTGCAGGCCCCCCCCTTGGTGATTACTCCCCATAGACTGACCATCGATCAGTACAACGCGTTGCGCGATAAAAAATTTATTAAAGGGAACACCGGTAGGGGTACCGCCATGGCGCGCAGCTCTGAGCAGTTAGATAAGCAGCAGGAAGGGGAAGAAGCAGTCGAAGCAGGGGAAGAAGCAGTCGAAGCAGGTGAAGAAGCTGACGAAGCGGACGAAGTAGCAGGCGAAAAGGCTGCGAAACGCAAAGGAGAGGAAGACCTGAACTGTTACGACGAAGGAGGCATAGACTACAGTGACGAAAATGAAAAGCGAATCGACACGTACTTGGAATGCATTTTAAATTGCGGCGCGGATGAGGACGTTTGCAAGTAAATTGGCCGTTTAATCATTCCACCGAGCAGGGGGAGAAAACCGCATCACAAAAGGGTGTGGACAGGAGCAGTGCTGAAGAGGTGGCTGCACCATCAGTTGAGCACACCCCTGAGCGGTGCAGCATGCTGAGGTGTAGTGTACCGTTTGCGTACAGTTCCACGCTGCGTCTTTCCTTCCTCCTTCCTTCTCAAGCGTCTTTCTTTTTCGTTCTTTCTCAAGCTTCTTTCTTTTTCTTTCTTTTCTTTCCTTTTCTTTCCCACCGATGGTGCATCCCCCAATACCATCCGCGCCTTACATGCACAATTTGATGCCACCATAATTGGGGTGGGGGGAAAGGACACAGAATGGAACATATTTATTTTATTAATTTTTTTTTTTTATTTTATTTTTTTTTTCCCATCCCGCAAAAGAGTCACTACAAATTAAGGGAAAAGAAAGGGGGTCTTCTCATTTGGTGAAAATTGGGTTGACTGATCGGAAAGGAGACAAAGGTGGTGGGAGGCATACCAAGCGGTTATGCGGGGAGGTGGTTATGCGGGGAGGCGGCTATGCAGAGAGGCGGCCATGCAGAGAGGCGGCTATGCGGGGAGGCTTCCCCTTCCCAAGGGTTAACCTGTTTGAAGTTCGTTTTTTCTGTGGGCGCCTCTTGGGGGAGGTCGTTCATAACTGAGTTTAGCGGGAGCGGCTGTGTGAAGCGGTCTGTGAAGCGGCTGCGAAGCGGCTGTGTGGAGGGCACTCCTCAGACCTAAACACGCCAGTGCTTGATTGAACGCACAGCCGTCACGCCCCGCCAAGCATGCCACGCAGACGGTGCGCGACGCTCTGCCGCAACTGCGGGTGCGTGAAGTAGCAAGCGGCGAACTCATAGATGTCATCCGGTTTCTCCCTGAGCAGGTCACACACAAAAATGTGAATAAGATATTTTAAAATTTTTTTTTTCTTCAAATAAGCTTCATTTTGTAAAACTTTTTTTATTTTAAACTGGTTGACTTTTTCTTTCTGTTCTTTCGACAAATCGAAGAGGGTGATTTTTTTTTTGTGTTCTCTTTCCTCGTCTACTTCCTTCTCGAAGGTGATTTCTTCGCGCGTGCCTGCATTGGGGGAGGCAGACCACTCAGTTGGGAGAGGCAGACCACTCATTTGGGGGGATCATCCCGTTCGTATTAGCGACACGTCCACCTCGTCACGCAGCGCACGTCTTACCTTCCTCCCCTCCGTCCCCCGCAGGCCTCCTGCTCAAGTCATTGGTTAAAAAGTACGAGGGCTCTATCTTCTGGAAGTCCAACACAGAGCAAGCGAAGTTTGCATTCAACGACGTGGGGAAGTTCACTAGCCTCCTGTGCGTTTCATTTTGTAACTCTTCACTCAGGCCTTTCCTTTCGTTACTCTCCGGGCCTACAGAATTTAACAGCTGGGAATTTTCTTCATCGAACATTTTTCTCTTTTCACGTGTGGGGGATTGTGTGCAAGTGGTAGACAGACACGTGTGTGGCTGTTCGGAAAGGCGGAAAGATGAATAAAAAAAAGGAGAAAAAAAAAGAGAGAAAAAAAAGCAGATATATGGTCACGGTATGCTCTTCATTTATCTCCCCAAATGGCGATCTTCCAAACGGGGCGACTTCGGAGCGGGCATTTCCCCTCCGCGGTGCGAAAAAAAAAGGTGCGAATGGCGCGCTGCAAAGCAGTCCAAGCAGTCCAAGCGGTCCAAGCGGCGATGTAGCTCTCCCCTTTTAACAGCGAGGAGGGACGGCCGATGGAGATCCCTGACGGGGGACGAAAAAGGAGCTCAGTTTATATTCTTCACCGAGGCGAATTTTAAAAATTAAGCGGGCAAGTTGAAAGTGGGGGGTCACACAAAAAGGGAGAAAAGGAGTAGCAGTAGAGTTGGCAGTAGAGTTAGCAGTAGAGTTGGCAGTAGAGTTGGCAGTAGTGTTAGCGGTAGAGTTGGCAGTAGTGTTAGCGGTAGAGTTGGCAGTAGTGTTAGCGGTAGAGTTGGCAGTAGTGTTGGCAGTAGTAGTGCTGGCAGTAGCAGTGCTATCACGCAATCACACGCGCATGTCGGTCAAATCGGACTCGAATGTGCTCACCAATTGGGGGAGTACCCCTCAGAAAAACGAAAAAAAAAAAAAA
>NC_020406.1:1084015-1100048 GCF_000321355.1 Plasmodium cynomolgi strain B
AGAAAGCTAGAAAAAGCTAGAAAGCTAGAAAAAGCTAGAAAGCTAGAAAAAGCTAGAAAATTAGAAAGCTAGAAAATTCGAAAATTAGAAAAGTGCCAGACGGGGCCTGAAGAGACAGACACCATTCGGGGTGTACGCAAAAAAAAAAAAAAAATTAAACAATGCCCCGAAAGGGTCACCCGCACTTTGGACCATCTTGGATCATCTTGGATCATCTTGGACCGTCTTGCCATGCCGATCGGATGGCGGTGCAGGGAGGAGGGCCCTAAGCATGTTGCTCAGGGGGGTCACTCAACTGGGCCGCTCAACTAGACCGCTCAACTGGGCCGCTTAACTAGACCGCTCAACTAGACCGCTCTACCGAACCGCTCAAATGGACCGCTCATCTTGAACCTCTCAAATGGACCGCTCATCTTGAACCCCTCCCCCGCGTCGTTCTTGCGCTTGCCCCATCTGAATCTCCCCGCGTGGATGGCTCTGCGCCCCCTGGACCCCTTCGCACGCCCTGCGTCCTCCGAAGAGACTCTACAGGACTTGAAGTTCAGGAGGAACTTCCTCAGCAAACTCGAGATGATCCACTCATCCAGTCGGTCAAAAAAGGAAATCAAAATATGAACATGCATATACGTGTGTTGCAAGACAGATTGAAATACATCCTCTGTTATCTTAAAAAGAGAGCAGAGAACGGAACAGGTTGTCCCCTTCAAATACAGAAAGAGAAGAATGGAAAGATACAGCTTGTTGTGTTTCCTCTCCACTTTATCATCAGAAAAAAATCTCTTCTTCTTTTTCCAAAAACAATTATTCTGATTTCTCAAAGATAGCATGTTAATAATATCACTATCGAATTTTAAAACGTGAAAAATGACATGCTTTGTGTAATTATCCGAGCAGATCATGGCGATTAAATTTTTGAGGAAGGGGAGGTAGTAGGAAAAGGAGGCGATATTCAAATTATGTGCTGAGCATATATAACAGAGGTGAAAGCTGTAGTTGAAGAGGTACAACTTGTCGTAGCTTCTTACTTCGGATAACAACTCAGATCCGATGGATACAGTGAAGTTACTGACACATAAGGATCTGCAGAAGTTCGTGAGGCGGAGGGTTCTTCGGTTACTCTCCACCTGAACACACTTGTGCTGGATTAGTACATTTAGGACGGCGTGTATTTGCTCCTTCTTTGCTTCGTAAAAGATTCGTTCACTGGGGGTGAAGTTCTCTTCGTCCACTTCGAGGGGGCACCTGGGTGGTTCGCGCTGGGGGGGAGGCGTCCTAGAAAGCGATTCCCTGGAGAGCGATTCCCTGGAGAGCGATTCCCTGGAGAGCGATTCCCTGGAGAGCGATGCCCTGGAGAGCGATGCCCTGGAGAGCGATGCCCTGGAGAGCGATGCCCTGGAGAGCGATGCCCTGGAGAGCGATGCCCTGGAGAGCGATGCCCTAGAAAGTGATTCTCTCGAGAGCGCCTCCCCCGATAGCGCCTCCCCCGATAGAGCCCCCCCCGATAGCGCCACCTCCGCGAAGCAGAGCGAGAAAGACAGCATCGCAACCACGTCGCGCACAGACACAGGCTGCGCATCCATCAGGCAGAGAAACTCAATTAAGTATTTTTCCATCTCCTCCAGAGAACCCCCATCACTCATGGTGCTCGTAATGTTCGTACAATTCTCCTGAAATATCTGAAGCATCTTTTTTTCATGTTTCTTCTCCACGAGCAAAAAGGAGTCTCCCTTCTTCTGCCTCGCCGCCCTGCCAATCATCTGCCTATACTGTGTGACACTTAGGAAGTTCTGGGCGATGAAGGGAGATGATATTAAAACTCGATCCACGAGCAGGTTCAGTCCAACGGAGAGAGTCGATGTGCATGTGAGCAAAAAGAGCGTCTTCTCCTTGTACGCCACCTCGATTAGCCGTTTAACCGAGTTCGTGATGTCACTGTAGTAGTAGCAGATCCCGTTAGACACTAACTTGCTCATGGTACTGTGTGCGTAGCCATCCAGCTGACGTATGCTCTCATTCAGTTTATCCCTCCTGAGCTTCACTTCCTCCGAGGTGTCCCCAACAGGAAATGCACTCAAATACTGATTAATCAAACTCACATACACTTCGCAATTTTTTTTCGTCGAGCAAAAGATAAGGGTGTTTAAATTATTCACTCGACTGTGTACTGAGAAGCAGAGGAGTGAATGCACGAGGCTGTTGTTCACAGAAGGGTTCCTCATCTTCAAAAATTGAGTAATGTTATTTTTTGTATTCTCATGAAATATGTTAATTTCTTCACTCAGGTTGCACTTCTTCAAAGTGTTAACACTTGTAGCATTGTAGAGGCATCGTCTAGCTCCTTCTTCACCATGTCTGTCCGAACATGATCGATAAAAATCATACACATTACAGAGGTAGGAAAAGGGGCATCCTTCCTTCTCCTTTCGATACACACCACAGTTACAAATGTAATGCTCCTTTATCTCTTGGGGACGTGTATACGGAGAGATATATATTTTAGCATTCATCCATTTTTTTAAGGTAGGGAAATTATTTAGGGTACCACTCATGCATATGATCTTTATCTTAGCTTGCTTTTTGTTGAGGAACATGATTTTGGAAATGATATTTTCGATGTAGATTCCTCTTCCCTTTTCGCTGATCAGGTGGAACTCGTCGATCACCACGATGAAGTTGTGGCAGGCGTGTCCCCCTGGGTTGGCGCTGCTTCCTTGGGGCGGCCAGCAGCCCACGCCCATGCCGGCGTTCATGCCGGCGCCAGCGTTGATACCCATGCCGGCGCCAGCGTTCATGCCCATGCCGGTGCCAGCGTTGATACCCACGCCCACGTCCATGCCCTCCTCTTCCCGCTCCAACTTATTCCTGTTCAAATAATTGTTCATTTTTTCGTAGGTACACAACACGATGTCATTTTCTGCCAACTCACTACCCACCTTGATGTTCGTCCCCCTGCACAGCTTCTTCAAATAGCTCATCTTTTCATTTATTAGCGAATTTAGGGGAAATAAAAAAAAGGTCTTTTCCGTCTTGTCCATCTGCTCAAAGGCAAAAATTTCAGCCACGAGGGTTTTACCACCTGACGTTGGAGCCACGAAAAGGAAGCTTTCCCCTTCCTCCCACCTAACCGTTTTCAGCTGACTTAGACATTCTACCTGCCACGGATATAACTCCTTTATCTGTTCCTTTTTGTAGTTTTCTATGATGGCTTTCTCTATGCGGTACGCGTGCAACTGTTGGTAGTCGCACTCCGGGGTGCTCCCCAAATGGTCTCCTTCCACATGTTGCTTACTCAAGGGGGCACTACTACACTCCTGGTGGCTACTATGGTTGTGCGCCTTCCTTTCTGTCTTAATCGCTTTCGCGTGGTCGCTTCTTTCTCGGCTTCTCCCTCGGCTTCTTTTTTTGTCGAGCAGATTTTCGAGGTGTGTGATCCAATTCACGTTCATTTAGCGCAGGTGTGCGACCGTGGGTGTTCAGGGTGGCTTGGCTGCTCGGATGTGCCGCTACACGCGTGTGCATCTACGCGGTGTGTATCTACGCGGTGTGTGCATAGGTTTATATATGCCGCCACGTACCTACCTCGGCGAATTTGACTTGTGCGCTCGGTCAGTTGGCCAGTTGGTCATTCGGCTATTCGGCTATTCGGCTATTCGGTTATTCGTCTATTCGTCTATTCGGCCTTTTGCCCCTTTGCCCTTTTGCCCCTTTGCCCTTTGCCCTTTTGCCCCTTTGCTCATTTGCGCGGCTGGCCCTTTCGCGCCGTGGCGAGCCGAAGCGACTCGACTGGATTGCAAATCCGATTAGGTCACTTGGCGCCGTTAAAAAAATATTTACCCGTTCGTGCTGTACATTTGTATAACTATGCAAAGGAGGCGAAAGTTGCCAATACTTCTCGTTCTCGTGAATGGCGCGCGGGTGAAGGTGACTACTATTGCGTTTCTGATTTGTTTGCGTTTTATTTTTCGCTCTGTTTTTCGCTTTATTTTACGGTTTACTTTGCGGTTTACTTTGCGGTTTACTTTGCGGTTTTCCTTGCGGTTTTCTTTGCGGCTCATTTTGCGGATTATTTTTCGCGCTATTTTTCGCTTCACATTTCATCACTTTGCTGCGTCTTCGCTGTTCCACTTCATCTTATCACTCATTATATTATTTTCCCCCGGCCCCCCATTTGGCTGTGCCACCTTGCCTGTTCATTCCCGCCCGAACAGGGAAAAACGCGAACACTGCGTGATGTGAACGTGCCACGTTCGACCGTATGCTCTGTTCAACCAGATCGGGATGATAACTCTTAGATAGATTGAACAGGGAACAACGGATGGTCTACCCGTTGGAGAACTGTCACACTTAACAAAATTAACAAGTCCAAAATGTTCTGAACAGGGCATACATATACATGTATATTTTTTTTTTATTTTTTTTATTTTGGCTAGTTGAATAAAAAAGCTAGCAAAAAAAAAAAAAAAAAAACACACACACACACACCAGTTGTGCAAGCATGGACAAGGCACGAAATGAACATGCGAATGAAAAAGGTTACAATTTAAAAACAGGCGCACGTGTACAAGCGCATATATGTACACATGTGCACGTGTAGGCATACTGATGGGCGAACGAATATGTATGCCTAAACTGTTGAAACACCACTTTAGCATGTTCCCGACTCCCCTTGGTGTGTGCGTACCAAGTCGACATGTCTCCTTACAAAGCGCAGTAGACAATGCGGATCGTTGACCTTGTAAATCCTGAAGGAGGGAGGACCCCCTTCGAACTGCGCCTCGTAAGGGTGTTTATCGCAAAGCGGGGGTTAAGGGGCACAGAATAGAGAAAAAAGTAAAAAATAAAATAAAATAAAAAGAAATTAAAAAATAACAAAATGAGAAAGCCAAGCAGAGCAAACAAAATGAAACATCCCGCCGTGTGCAGAAGACAACTCGTCACAGACGTTGCCTCGCATGAGTATGTTGCGCACGTGTAGACAACGAACAGTCCTGCGACCTCCCACCACCACCTTCAAATGCGTGCACAGCGACTTGCGCGCGAAGGATTCAATTTGGCCACAAAAGGGGTGTACCTCCTGGCTACGAATATTTTTGCAGTTTTTTTTTGTATTTTTTCTGCTGCCTTTTCGCTTTTTTTTTCTGCCATTTTTTCTGCTTTTTTTTCCCGCCTTTTCGCTTTTTTTTTCTGCCATTTTTTCTGCTTTTTTTTCCCGCCTTTTCGCTTTTCTCTCCCACCCACCACACACACGCTCCCCCCCCAAACACATGCGCACTACCCGTCGTAGAAATGCGAACCTTCTTAAACGAAATAGAAGACCTTGTTAACAAAGGAGAGGTGAAGAAAAAATTTAACGAGTGCGAAGAATTGATGAGTAACACGTGCAGAGAGCTAATCGAGAAAAAAAAAAAAAATAGCAACTCAGCAATTCACGAGAAAATAAAGCTATTCCTCGAGGAAGTTAATTTTATTAATTACACACTTGACGAATATGCCAAGGAGAGTCAACGTAGAGAAGAAATTTCAGACAGGGGGAAGGGACAACTAGGTGAGGTTCCATCCCAGGGGGAGAACATCCCCTCCAAGGAGCAGGACGAAATTTTGAAGGACCTAATTTTTTGGGAATTAGGCTTGAAGGAGACCTCTCCAGCTGTGGGAGACGTAAGGCACAAGAGGGGAAGTGGTCTGAATACCACGAGGGGGGAAGTGGTCTGAATACCACGAGGGGGGAAGTGGTCTGAATACCACGAGGGGGGAAGTGGTCTGAATACCACGAGGGGGGAAGTGGCCTCAATGCCACAAGAAGTAAAGCAGACGTGATTCTTGACGTGGCTGCCTTTTGCTTCACATGAGACTGTCTCTATGCTAGTTGAATGCCCCCATCTGTGTACTTCACTCCGCCGCATCATTACTTACCATCCCGCATAGGCCAAAAAACTGCTGCTAATGATTAGCGAGAATTTTGAGAAAATCCAGAACAAGGATTTCGTACTAACCATGGAGAAGGCTCTGGACATACGAATCGTACTTTTGCAAAATGGAACGGAATGAAATTATTGGATGAGGACGATACGATCAGCATATCTTTATCCATGTGTACACACCTGCGCATGAGAAAGTCAACATAGGACCAACCGCACCGTTCCCTTTCTCCCCCTCCTCCCCCCTGCAGGATGACTTCCGAAGGAACGAAATAAGTGCAGATTATTTTTCCAAAAGGATAAGTCAGATACACGCGGACACGGTGGTAATAGGCACTGCTATGAGTGTTTCTGTGTGACTTTTTTTTTTTTTTCCTCCCCCAGGCGCAGCATGGGAAGGCAGCAGACACGCTCCACCACTGTCGCGGTTGCGTTATGTCACTTTTTGTCACGTTTTGTCACGTTTTGTCACGTTTTGCCTCTTTCTGTCATTTTTGTCATTTTTGTCACTTTTTGGTACTTTTTTTTTTTTGCTGTTAGAACCAACTGGCGCGTGAACTAGAAGAGAGGGAGAAGGAGAAGAACTGCACGACGATGTGTCGGGAAAATACATCAAAGGAGGGTCCCGAAAATAATCCACATGACGAACCTTCTAAGATGAACTTAGCTGTGGTATCTTCTATGGAGCGAGACGCCGGAGAAGCTGCCACAGAAGGGGGGACACTACCCAATGCTGCCTTCTCTCGAAATGACAAATCAGGGGAGTCGAAATGTTCAGGTAGGGAAGGGGCTGTCGTATCGCTCTGCATTTTTATGGGGTGTACTTCGTGGGGGAGTCTGCCCCATAGCGCGGCTTCTCAGCTGCGCGGCTCCTCAACTGTGCGGCCCCTCAACTGCGCCGCTTCTCATCCACGCCGCTTCTCATCCATGCCGCTTCTCATCCACGCCGCTTCTCACCCACGCCGCTCCTCTACTCCCCCTCAGCGCACACAGCCAACTCGGGGGGAAGCAACACCCGACGGAGAAACCGAAATGAGCAGATAATGGTGCATTCGAATTTCTTCCACAAAAAAAAGGTACTTC
Organism: Plasmodium cynomolgi strain B; assembly: GCF_000321355.1. Classification (NCBI taxonomy): domain Eukaryota; phylum Apicomplexa; class Aconoidasida; order Haemosporida; family Plasmodiidae; genus Plasmodium; species Plasmodium cynomolgi. The sequence continues at coordinate 1,091,017 of NC_020406.1, forward strand.
ACGAGAGTGGTGTGTGCGACTGGTCGGACGCTGTTCTTTCGATGCTGACCGTTGGATGCTGACCGGGGGGCACTGCTCTTTGGGTATCCACGACGAATTACGCAAGCGGAGGGTCGCATAACCCCTCGTGTGCACTCTTATCATTTCTGCCCCATAGCGCCAGCCTTTTCCCCCCCCTACACACCCACACGCTCAGATGAAGCTCGTGCAGCGCTGGCAGAAGGTGGCCGAAGAATCCAAGCTCAGGAGTGACTCGGACTCGAGTTAAGTTAATATTATTTTATTTTATTTGTCGAAACGGTGTATGTCCGCTATGCGGCTCGCATGCTTCTTTGCTGCCGCAGTACGACGTTTGTGCTTGGCACCATGTGGGTTGAAGTGGCAATACACACACGTATACTCGCGTGTACAGTACACACGCCTGCTTTGCGGCGAGAACGTGGGCTGCGGGTCGCGGGCTGGGCTTCCCCCGCCGTCACTCGTGCTTATTATGGGACGAGTTCATTTGCTCCACTTGCTTCATTTGCTCCATTTTACGTTTCCTCATTTTATTATTTTTTTTTTTTCCCTTTTTTTGTGTGTTTTTATTCCGGACCCGCTTTTTCAACCCAGTGGTTCCGCCGCGCGTTTGACTTTTTGACAAAGTTGAATTCTCCGCAACTTGGCAATTGTTCAAATTGCTCTCGAGGCTTCCCATTCCCACCTCGTACGATTTCGTGGCACTTCTCCCGGTTTTTTCCCTTATTTTTTTTTGCAAGCTAGAAGGGTGGTTCTGCTTCTAAGGGTGGTTCTGCCTCGAAGGGCGGTTCTGCTTCAAAGGGTGGTTCTGCCTCCCTTACTGCTTCCCAGCGTGACTGCCGTTCAGCTGGGTAGTTCGATTACTTCCATTGCTTCCCCCCTCCCCAGCGTTGTCTGCCCAGCGCAATGCTCACGCGGAGGAGCCCCTTTTCGAAGCTGCTGAGCAGCAGGACGGCGCATGCCGTCTTTAGAGGAGGTCTCCCCAAGTTAGCTTCTCTTTCCAGACGGCACAAAAGCAGTACCAACCAATCGCAAGACGTACCCACGAAGGAGACAAGCAATCAACACTTTAGTCACCACAAGTATGTGGATTTCTACCGAGATGAATCAATGAGCGTTGGTATAGTAACCTTTAGAAATAGCATTAATGGTAAAAAAAATATTTTTGGAGATTTTCTGGAAGAGCTGAAAAATGTCATCGAGCATATCACCAATGTCATATCGAATGAAGAGACGAACGCTTTTTACATAAAAGAATTTCCACGGAGAGAAAGCTACTTGGTGAAAAATTTGCGAAACAGGATTCCTTACTTGGACAACAGATTGAAGGTGCTCATCTTTAGCTGGGGGAGTGGGCAGTCGGAGGGTGGTGCGGCTGCCATCAGTGCTAGCACCACCGCGGGTACCACCTCTAGCACCACCGCGGGTATCACCTCTAGCACCACCGCGAACCCCACCGCTGCCCCCCCCGCTAGCACCCCCGACTATAACTCCTTCCTGAAGAACGACGAGCAGCTGAACGTGCAACTAGCCAATTCATTCCGCTACCTATGCAACACCATCCAGCATCTGCCCCTAATCACAATCAGCAGCATCAACGGTCAGTGCTACAACAGCGCAATGGATCTCATGATCTCCACGGATTTCAAATTGTCATGTGAAGGAAGTACCTTCGGTTTTAATAAGGCACATCTGGGATTATTTCCCTACGGAGGAAGTACTCAAAAATTATTTCGAGCCATTCCAATGAGTTATGCAAAGTATCTCCTACTTACGGGAGACATGATAAGTGCCAAGGATGCGTTGAGGATTAACCTAATAGATATATGTATGAATAAAAATGAGGACTTTTTTATTGACAACTGTTGTGTTCACTTTGATACGAGTTTGACAAAAAAGCAGAAGGTGGAGATTATACAAAAAAATGTTGTATCTTTTTTTCAGGATATTTTTTCTAATGAATTATTTCATGGCCAAACAAAGGACAGCTGTTTTGTTTTCTCCCTTTTTTTTGCTTTTCAATTTTTATTCATTCCTACCAACTCTCTACAGAGTATCAAAATGAGCATCATGGAGGGCATGTCGCTCGCCGAGCCAAACTTGTATTTGGATCACGACAGGGCTGTCTTTGAGCGCAACATGAACGCTCCTCAGAGGGGAGAGATTCTCGCCTACTTGAAGCGGAGAGCTAGCGGCGCGCCCGCAGTGCCCACCTAGCAGGCGACAGAAGACATGTCGCAGTGTGGAGTGCGCATTCCGCAGTGTGCAGTGTGCAGTCCGTGTGCGTGTCCACCATCATACGCTCACCCAATCGAGCATATGCAGTGAGCCCCTAAGAGGAGCAAACAAATTTCGCCCATCTCGTCTATCCCTACTCTCCAAAAAAAAAAAAAAAAATACCACTACTCGGCCGCCTCGTGTGCACCCCTCCAATTTCTTCTTTTTATTTTTTTATGTTTAAAAANAAAAAAGTCGTTGTAAAAGCATGAACAATTCTATTTACTTTAACGTTTTTTTTTTTTATTTTTTTTTTTATTTTTTATTACCTAGACTGATTATGATCGTTTTCATTGTGTTGAAAAGATCCTGCCCGCTAGGGATATATTTACATGCGTGTTTCGTCTACGCGATAGAAATTGGTTTGTCTAAATGGCACACTTGTAGTAGCGATAGATGGGAGAGAGTTACCTGCCTTCTGCCACTGATGGCACTCTCCGATTGTCCATACCCCATGAAGCACGAATATTATTAATTCGCCTCTTACTCACGAATAACTCGTAAAGTAAAACGATAATACACGTGGGATTTTGATATAGTTTTTTTTTTTTTTTATACCCTTAGCCGGGATATGTGTGTTATACATACTCGGCACGGATGGAAGGTGGATATTTTTGCTCACTGGGATGTGGCATCGTCCGTCTCCGCTTTTCCGCCGCAAGGGGGTGATTTCATAACTGGCTCAGTGGTTAGATATAAAAGCCTTCACGCAGCGGAGGCGTCATCACTCCGCGGCGATTCGGCTGCTCTACAACGACACGACACCTGCGTGGCTGCATTTTCGTTTGGTAAAATACTCCGTCACTTTTGTAGCTCGGGCAACCCACTTGGTCTCCCTTGCCATTTATTGGTTTATTCTTTTTTCCCTTTTGCGGAATTCTCACATGGTGGTAGGGCACTCCTCTTGCTTAAGGTATTCCCCTTGCCCCTCACCTGTACACCTCGATGCGCCCCTCACCTGTACACCTCGTCGAGCACCCCACCCCTCTTTTCTCTCTAACCGTTTTCCCTTTTTTCTCAGTAAAGCAAAAATTTTCATCTTAATGTTATTTCAGAAACACAGACCAAGTGTATTCAAGTCATCACAAAAAAAAAGGAAAGCGGTAGAAGTGTTCCTGGGAGAGTGTAGCTCCACCGAGGGAGTACCACCTCCGAGGGAGGGGGGGGGAGATTCGTTTATTAAATATGCATCAAAGGGGCTACATCAACACCCCTTTTTTTCTTCTTTTTTTTTGTGTGATCAAAAAACGAGAAATTAGCTTTACATATGTGGGCCAATTTCAAGCTGGATAATCAACAACTGCTCATTCTTGCAAGAAGTTATTTCAGCTATGCTTACGTAGCCATAGCTGAACTCAAAAAAGGTCTTGCGCACAGGGGCGAGGAGGGGCAGTAGCATCCGTAGCGACGACGTAGCGGCATCCGTAGTGACACCCCTAGCCGTGGTCGATACCCATCCGTACAAGCAACTTTGTACCTTTGTATGGATGAATGGGCCACGCGTAACTGCTCACACTCCACCACCACCCTCTAACTACAACATCTTCAATTCGTTTGGTAAAAAAAAAACTGTGGTGGACACACACCACCCCAACAGGGTAGGTGCGCCAAAGTACCCCCACGCAAGTTCACATAGCTGATAGATATCGCTATCTCTCCTTGACTCGGTGGGTCACTCTAGATAAAGCCTCAGCATAACTCTTCTAATCAAGAAGGAAATCACACACTATGCAACTCTCATTCGTAAGAAAAAAAAAAAAAAAAAAAAAAAAAAAAATCAGTGAATCCTAATCATCATTATTTAACACTTCAGACCCGAAAGGCTTTGATATAAATGAAAGGTTTCTTATCATCCTTTTTTTTTTTTTTTTTTTTTTTTTTTCAAATTAGAACCCTGGCATCATCTTTGATCAAATGCTGCCATGGGCCTTTTTCTTTTCGTTTACAGAATTTACAACACTCTCAACGGGATGACGTAATAACCCGTACGATCGATCTTCATGTAAAATGGAGGGCGACGAAAAGGGTCTACATCACGGTTGAGCATTCATATGGGGCTGCACTCTACTACTGCTACTACTACAGTGGGTACAACAAACGGGAGGAACTCAAAACAAACTCCTCTCACTTGTGCGCAGCAGGGAAGGAAGCGAGCCGCTTCGGTAGTACAGTCTACCTCTACGTCCGTACGACGCGCATCACTTCATCCAAGATGGAAAAAAAAAAAAAGCAACACGCAATAAGCAGTAAGCAGTATGCAATAAACAGCAAGCAATAAGCGGCTGGGTTGGGTTGACCAATCCAATGAATGGCGAAGTCGCCCTGGGCTGACGCTTCTCCTGCGCAGAGCTTCACGTTCACAATGCAAAAAAGGGGGAAGCAAGCAAAGTGAAACAAAAAAAAGTGAAACAAAAAAAAGTGAAGCAAACAAATTGAAGCAAGCAAATTGAAGCAAGCAAAGTGAAGCAAAGCAAATATATTTCATTTCCTCCTCTCAGCGAGGCACTCCGTCGCAATAAATGTGACCTGTCGCATACTCATACACGCATACGCAACAATCGGGGCGATTCAATTTTTGCAAAAATAAAGAAACATAAATTATGAACTCTCCACGCAGTTTCGCTTTTTTTTTTTTTTTTTTTTTTATTTCTTTTAACCGCCCTCCTCTATGTTATCCCACTAGTGCAGGGAAAAGGGGAGGGGGGTAAAAAGGATGCGGCGCCACCCACCCGGCGACCCCCTGCACGCTTGTGCAAAATGAATAACAATAGCAGCACAACCTCCCTCTTTTTTTATGGTCCATTGGAGTGGAAAAAAATATTCGTGGTTAGTTTTTTAAACGCATCAGATGTACCTCTCCGATTGGTCATTTAAAAGTGAAAAGGCTACGTCGAAGGGGGTAGAGTCCACATGGCTAACTCACTAAATGCATGATGCATGCAGGCAGGAGGGGGAGCATACTCCAAAGCGTGGCTGCAGGGCTTTTTCCCCGCCCAAATAGTTGAATTGTTGCATATGATTTTTATCCATGTAAGGGTTGGTTCATATTTCACTTTGTTAAAATAAGTGGCTAGTTGGTTAATTCGCTAGTTGGTCACTTGGTTGCTTGGTTGCTTGGCTACGTGGTTACTTGGCTACTTGGTTACTTGGCTACTTGGTTACTTGGCTACTTGATTTTTTTTTTCTTTTCTTGTAACGGAGGGCGGTTCCCCTTATCCGCTGATCTGAACAAACCTCACCATTTTGATATGCCCCTAACCCGCTGGAAAACAGGCTTGAGGCCTTCTGTTTAATTACCACAGGGGGAGGGGGGGTTACCCGTATGGTATACCTAAGCGCTTATTTTGTGACCAGCACGATCAGGCCCCTTCACGGTTCGTTCAATTACCCGTTTCGATTCGTTTCGCTCTTTTGTGCTCCCGTCGCTGCGAGGGGACAGTCATCCGAGTGACCAACAACGCGGATATCTCCCATTTGCTCACATAAAAAACGGGCAGGTCGGTTTTGCTTCATTTCAAAGGTTTTTTTTTTTTTTATCGTTGCGTCATAAAGAGGCACAACTCCTTTAACAATAAAAATGCTTCTCAAAAATCGGAAAATGAACGGTGCCTAGGCAACTCCCATAAAAATGGACAGTTCAGCCAAGTCGCAATATCACCCGCATGCACAACTTGTGTATGTGTAGCACATATGTTAACCCCGAATGGGGATTGGTGAAAAAATTCTTATAAGTTAAAAAAAAAAAAAAAAAAGAAAAGAAAGAAAGAGAAAGGAAAGGATGCTATATGATACGATACGATAAAATAAGGTAGTAGAAAAGTGGAAAAGAAAACGCGGGGGGAGGGGAAAGAGAAGTGAAGGAGAACACGAACGCGAAGCAATTCGTCACCACCCAGCTATACACGCCCAGGCGCGTCGGGGAACCTATACAGACGTTCCTCCGAACCGGGTGTTCGCGTTTGACTCTGCGGATTCATTTGAACTTGTCTTAAGGCTCCACTGTTTTGTTTTCCTTTTTTGGCCACCTTTTTTTTCCTTTTTTGGCCACCTTTTTTGGCCACCTTTTTTGGCCACCTTTTTTTTCCTTTTTTTCCCCTACCGTTTGGGAGGACAACCCCAATTTTACCTGACTGTTCAGGTAAAAAATTGCCAAACGGTTGTGAAAAAAAAAAAAAAAAATCTGCACACGGTTTTTTAGCTAGTCAACCAAAAAGGATCAGCATAGCGGAAAGGGGGGGGGGAATTTTATTCCTTACTCGAGCGGTCCCACTTAAACCAAACGGGGATACACCGTTTGTGTAAGTATGCGTGTGATCGGTGTTCTGATGTGTTCGTTCTGACGTGTCCGTTCTGATGTGTGCATTCTAAGGTGTCCGTTCTGACGTGTGCGCTCCTCTCTCAATCCCCTCTCGTTCTGTCGTTTATCGGCGTATCAGCGCATCAGCGCGTCAGCGCTCTTCCGTTGCTTACCTGTAGTGAACGAACAAAGTGACACAAAATAAAACGCCACGAAAAAAAAAAGGAAGGGGAAACAAAATCATGACGGCGAAAAATTGCCAGCAACTCTCTCCAAGCGCATTGAAAATAATTATGTTCAGATAGGTTTTTATTATCGTCAACATGTATACTCAGACGGCACTTCCTGAAATTTTTCATCATGATAATTATTCTCAATGGCGCCTTTTTTTTTCGGCATGTAAAAAATAGTACACACGTTGGTTTTTGCACCTATGCACATTTGCACACGTACAGTACAACGTGAGTGTTTTTTTTTTTTTTTTATAAAGAGTATATGCACACGGGGAAGGGGGGTAATAACTTCCATAGCATGCAAAACAAATTGTGCTCATAAATACGGCCCACTAAAAAAAATTAATCAATTCTTTCAATGGTTCCTAAAATTATGAAATTATTTTCGCTGATTTCTAGCAGTTGACACGACATTTTTGAGTCGAATGTGTCCACTGTGGCTAAACCAGCAGGGATGGGCAGTTACTCGGGGGGCCGCCAAAAGGGGCATTTTTTTTTTTTTTTTCCCCCTTTCCCCAAATATAATTCACGTAACAGGTGTACATACATATATACATACATGCGTACAAAGCGCACCGCCAAGCGGGATGAACATATTTGCGGAAATGCGCGGGGGGGAAGCACAACAAAAGTGTTGCATTACGAGCAAGCACATCCTCTCCTGTTCCACCCCTCCCGTTCCACCTCTCCCGTTCCAACTCTCCCGTTCCAACTCTCCCGTTCCAACTCTCCCGTTCCAACTCTCCCGTTCCAACTCTCCCGTTCCAACTCTCCCGTTCCACCTCTGCCTTTCCTTACCTTACAGCTTGGCGGAGATTTCCTTCTTCTTGGCCTCCTCAATCTTCCTCGCCTCATCCTTGAGCTTCTTCAGCATCATGGACTTGGCGCTCATTTTCTGGCCTCCCCATTTTCTCCTAATGTCCACATTGTCGTTGAAATTCTCTCTGCACATTTTTGCAAAGTAGTCCAATTTTTCTTGGTCCTCTTTTAACACATTCTGTACACAAATGGCTGTGGCGGTTTTTTTATGAACAAGTCTTCCCAATGTGGCTTTGTCCTTCACAATGCAGTAGGGAATATCCTTCAGTCGACATAAGGTGGGAAGGAAGAGTACCAATTCGATTGGGGAGACATCGTTGGCAATCACCACAAGGTTGGCCTTCTTTCTTTCCACTAACTTCGTGATGTGGTTAATTCCGTACTTTATCATCATTGGTTTTTTGTCTCTGGACGCTACCTTGTTCAATGCGTCCTTGGCTTTGTTCAGAAGTCTCTTTTTCTTTTCCGCCTTCGACTCTGGTTTGTACGCCTTGAGGAAGTTCACCAAATCTTGCGTCTGCGTGGGGGGAAGTAATACGAAGAGTACAGCAAAATGTATGTGTGTCCGTGGGGAGAAGCAAAACAAACGGGATGAGAGAAGAAGTAGTATTAGCTCGCTTCTCTCCTCTGCTGAGAGGTCTAGTGTGCCCTACCTGGCTCTTCGACAGCGTGTGGTTAAACTGGTTAATGGCAGGGGGGACCTTCAGCCTCTCCAAAAGAATTTTCTTCTTCCTCTGGATACGAATGTACCTGGGCCATTTGACATACTTGGATAGGTCCCTCTTGGCACGAACACCCACACCGATTATGTTACTCTTCTTTTTTTTCTCGAAAATGAGTGGGTTGCTTCGAATTCCCTTTTTCCTTTCCTTCTTTATATCCTTCTTCACAGTTTTTTTGTTGCTCAGCGGGCAGGGCGCTGGTGTTTTCTTCGAGGGTTTCTTAGTTTGCTTTTTATCTTTCGCCTTCGAAGGGGGGAAAAAAAAAAAAAGGAACAGCGTGAAGTGGAGCGGAAAACAATGTGGAACATAATAAAGGGGACGCACTCGTGAAGAGGCACATTCAGCGAGGCACCCACTACCACCAGCTGAATGTGCCTAAATTCGTTTCACCAAATCAAGCCGCTCAGTTCAAGTCAAGCAACTCGCTTTTCTTCCCCCTTTTTTTTGTCACCGCGCAGATAACGACGAGATTCGATTCTCCTCTTAACAACACATATTTTCAGGTATGCTTACCATTGTGTGAGTAAATCTTCACGCAGCTACGGGGGGCGGGAATGTTTCGTTCCTCTTCGATTGACAAAACGTAATGATGTAGGTAAGGCCAAACTGTATATAGGATACAATGTGTTACTACTGGCGTGCAACGGTAAATCAACCGATCTTCCC
>NC_020406.1:1100148-1119755 GCF_000321355.1 Plasmodium cynomolgi strain B
GGCTTATCATTCGCAAGGAGAAAAACGCGTTTTCGTTCCTTACTAGTGATAAAAAAAAAAAAGGTAAATAAAAGGAAGAAAAAAAAAAAAAAAAAACTTTTAAAGAGAAAAATAAAAATTAAAAAGCAAAGTGTAACTTAAAACGTAAAGTAAAAAAAAAAAAAAAAACCTTTTGCAGAAAATAGCCCCACCGTCGAAAAGCAAAAAGAAAAAAAAAATGCGTACATATATATGTGAAGAAATCGCCTGAACAGGTCATAACTTCTTTTTTTTTTTTTTTCCCCTCAAAAGAAAGCCGCGTATGAAATATATGCTGAGATACCCAACAAGTAGGTAACAACTTAATGGTTAAAACGGGAAGGGGGGGAAAAATGAGCAAGCGACATAGGGGGGAATACATTTAAAGGGGGAACAAAGAAAAAAAAAAAACGCAAGCTGAGAAGCGAAAGGCATATTATATTATATATTATTATGTATGCCCCTCACCAATCAACCAAATTGTGCGTAATCGCTTTTGTGGAGGGCGCAATCCCTTAACGCGATAAATTGGCCCACAAACGAGAACACATGATGGGGGGTATTTATTAGTATAATAATGTATTGTATACATGTGCGTTTGATGCGTAGGCGCGCTCGGTGGCGAGTGTTTTTTTTTTTTTTCCAAACCGCATAGTGATACAGGCGGTGCAACGTGCCCCGCGTGGCATTCAGGCCTAGCAGCAACCAAGAAGAGATGGGCCCAATAAGTACTATATGATTCATCTCATATAAAACGAACCACAACATAGGTGCATACCTCCTCGAGCGGAGGTGTCATGTCGGTCAACGCCCCCCTTGTAGTGTTTTTCCCCCTCTGAAGAAGGGAAGCGTAACGTGTGAAATGATATATCTCCTCCAACATGGTGACGGATGCGATTATGTTGGAAATGCCTTTGGGGGAACTGGGGGGGGGGGGAGCAAGCACGGAAAGGAACACTTAAGCGGCTAGCTAAAAATTAATTACATTTGGGAGCTTTCCCCCCTGTTTGAAATATGCACCTTTCTCTTCTTCCCCTGGGGGGTGCTGCTCACAAGCAATATAGCGTTCGTGGTGCGGCAAGGCATACATCCTGACAGGAGCGACAGGGGCATTTACATACAGGGTGGGGGGCGCCATACGTGTTATGTATAGTTCGACCAATATTCTGAGCTTTACGGCTGTCGGTGAAGTCCGCGTTGGTTTTTATGGAGCATCCCCCCGAAGCGGCACCTACCATTATTGGAGGACCTATTTTCTCATAATACCACCTTGGGGCTGCCTGTCATAGTTGACAAAGAAAAAAAAAGTTAACAAAAAGATCACAAGTTCCTCTCCATAGGGTGTTTTTTTTTTTTTTTTTTTTTTGGGGAGGGGGGAAGATATACAAATGTTACACCCATAATTTTGTGTAGTGCCAGTTTGTCCCCTCGAGTGGAAAAACACTTCAGCAGGTGAAAGGAGGAGTGCATCTCTTCCCCTACGCCTGTCAGAGTCGCCCCACATGGAGGAGGTAACTAAAGTGCATCGCGTCGCGTCGCATCGCATCGCATTGCATTGCATAACACCGCATCGCTGTGCCAGGTCGATTACGCCACGTATGCATTATATGCGTACTGTGTACTGTTTGCCCCCCGAGCTGTGTCGCATTATAGCTGAGCATGGCCAAGCGGGGGAAGCAGCCAAATTTAAGCAAAAAGTGTGGTGCCCCTCACTATGTATGACCCACTACGCATGGCTCACTACGTATGCCCCCCCTCTGACGATGTCCCCCGCAACGTATGCTCCTACCCTACGTGACAGAGCATGCGCTTCGCCGCTCAACCTGGTGAGAGGAAAAAAAGGTCGCTTGGCAGTGGTGGGCAGCAGCAACGGTACGTTCGCGTCGCCCAATACATGTGATAATAAAATGTATCATACCCTTTACATATGCGCAAGATTTAACCCAAAGCTGCTTAACCTTAATCGGTTTTGTTTTTAAAAAAAAAAAGCAGTTTGCATATCCCTCCGCAGTTGCGTTATTCATTTTTTGACCGATCGGTTTTTTTGCCTCCCGCTTGGTAAGTTTATTTTTACCAAAAAMGWAAATAAAAAAATACAATTTTTCCATTTTCACTTATCATTTTTCGTTTTTCATTTTTCTGTGCATTTCTACGTATGCTGCATTTTTTTTACGAACCATTCCTCTTTTAAGTTCCCGCTTGAGGTAAAACCGCTTATTTTACTTACGTGTTTTCTTCACTCCTGCGTGCTGACTGATCGATCGTTCACGCAGCTGTTTTCACACGCGTCACATCAGAGAAAGAACATAATATAATCCACGTGGAAAAAGAGCAAAATGGCATATGTCAAAGTTGTTAAGAACAAGGCCTACTTTAAAAGGTACCAGGTGAAGTACAGGAGGCGAAGAGGTACGTTCAATTACGCGTGCAGTTGTAGAAAGGCACCTCTACGTGCCTTCTATTGCATCAGCTTATGAGGAGGGAGTGCACCCACCACTGTTAACTAATAACTGATCACCTTGCTCGCCCATGCCTCAAATAAATGAAAACGTTCATAATAGCAAAAGTTATGAGAGATGCTTTATTCGAGGCTAAATTGAGAAAAAAAAAAAAGAAATGCCACTGATAAAACGAGTTACGCATTTGCTGCAAGTTGCTGACTCACCTGACTTTGGTACATTCCGAAGGAGAAGCAGCTTTAACGTTGGTGGGCGAGGCGGCCACTGCTCATTCGGGTCGCTTGGGTGATTGCACCTCCACCGGGGCTGCACAGTATGCTGCGCTTCTCTGCTCCCTCACTGTATGATGCGCTTCTCACCTCCCCTCTCTGTATGATGCTCTTCTCACCTCACTGCATGACGCGCTTCTCCCCCCCCTGCAGAGGGCAAAACGGATTACCGAGCGCGAAAGGCCCTGATCCTGCAAGATAAGAATAAGTACAACGCGCAGAAGCTCCGATTTGTTGTGAGAAAAACCAACTGCCAAATAATATGTCAGATCGCAAGTGCACACATTGAAGGGGATAAAATTTTGGCAGAGGCCAAGTCCAAGGAACTAATCCGTTATGGTATCCCTGTCGGGTTAAAGAACTACGCAGCTGCATACGCCACAGGGTTACTCTGTGCAAGGAGATTTTTGAAATCACTGAATTTAGATTCACAATTTGTTGGAGTGGAGAAGCTATCAGATGACATGAATGAAAATAATGAGGAGAAGGACGATGATGAAGAAAGAAAACCAATTAAAGCGTTCCTAGATGTTGGGATCACCAGGACAACAACGGGTAATCGAGTCTTTGCTGCTTTGAAGGGAGCATGTGATGGAGGTTTGAATATCCCACACGGTACTAACAGGTTCCCTGGTTCGAAGAATGAGTTTAGCCCTGAGCAATTGAGGAAAAATATTTTGGGAACCCACGTTGCTGAATATATGAAGACGTTGCAAGAGGAGGACATGGATAAGTACCGAGCCCATTTTAACGATTATATAAAGAACAAAATAGATGCGAATAATATCGAGCAGATGTACTTGAGTGCTCACGAAAAGATAAGGAAAAATCCGGAGAAGGCACAGAAGGGAAAGGACAAGCTGAAGAAATTCGTGGCTAAACATGAGAAGCCCAAGAAGCTCAACGCCAAGCTGAGGAAGAAGCGCGTCAAGGAAAAGGTAACCCTCTACGTGGTGGAGCGGCGTTGCGTTTAAGCAGCTGGGTGGTGGGGCCGCTATCCAGTGGAGCAGCCATCCGCGTAAAGAGCTGTGTAGTGGGGCAGCCATCCACGTAAACAGCTAGCCAATTGAACGATTAGGCTGCCAAACCCTTCAGCCTGCAAAGCACGCCGACCGGGAGAAAGATTTTTAATGATGAAAAAAACAGACCTGATTCGAAACCAATTTGAGAATGAATTCTATTCTGAAAAAATCTTTTTTTTTCGCGCCGCTCCTCATCCTTGAGATCGGCGCGGTAGAGCGCGCATTGTGTAGCATGCCCCCATCTGTTATGTACTCCTTTCCGTGTATCCCATCATGTGATGCACGCATATTCGCACTCACCAACTCTCTTTTGTTTAACGCCCCTTCGCAGTTGGCCAAGTATGTGGAGAAGTTACAGTGAACCCCATGACCGAGTGAAGCAGAAGCACCCGAGCAGCGTTGTGTGCAGAAAAAAGCATTCCAGTTTATTAACCGTGCGGTGTGCACATATTCTTATGAGTTACTCCTGAACGGGGAAAAATGAGGCACATGAAGAGTGACGATAACTCAATACGTGCACAATGCAATGACGCGCATGTACCATGTACACGTGGAGAGGGAATAGGCCATCCGAACAGATGCCTGTTGTGTGTTATATCCCAAACCCCCCTCCTCCCGTGCATCCATTATTTTTTTTTTTTTTTTTGGCGAAATGTTACGAAAGCATATTCCCAGCGGTACATCGCCGAGTAGAAGACCACCCCGAAATAGTTTCGCAAAAAAGCTACGATTTAAAATTTTTTTTAAAAAAAAAAAAAAAAAAGACCATCAGAAAGGGAGTGAAAAAGTGGCTTTCCTGCAGGGTGCGGCACACCCATTTTAAGATGCGACAAACCGTATCCTTATCCGTAGGCGCGATTCATTTTTGGAAAAACAATCCCCCCTCACGATAACAAAACAACGCAGATGCTTCATTCCATGATGAACAAAAAAAATTTTTTTGGGTAATTTACGTCTGAGATTTCCTGATGAATATTCCAGACTAGATCTGACGAATGAAGCATGCGCATTGTAGTGTCGCTGGTGGGGGGTGGAGGAGACGTCCCCAATAGTTGTGCCGTTTAAAAAAAAAAAAAAAAGAGGAGTCTTCTCCAGCTGGATGAAGCAGCAAAGGTGTTACCTGTTCGCTATTATTGGGATTATTCACCTGGCTTGCCAACCCCCGGCGCTTCATTTAAAAGGTAAAAAAAAAAGGCAGCCACCCTGTGGCGCCAAACGGTATGATTTATCGAGTTGAAGAGAGAGACAGCAGTCGGTGTGTGTGTAGCCCTCTCCAGGGGGAGGATATAAAAAGAAGAAAAAAAGGAGCTGATGTCCAAACGGAGCAAAGGGTTCATTTCACTTCCTGTCGGAGGAGCGGTAGTCGAAACGTGTAAAGCACTTCGCCCCGCACAGGTCCCAATTTAATCGCAACACTATTCCAAACGAAAGGGATTCACCTCCCAGAAATGTCTCCCCTTCTGTGTATGATGAGAAAAAAAAAAAAAATTAACTTTCGTTCTTCTGCATTTAATGAAATGATGATGAATTGGACTCTGACACGGAAAGGGGAAGAAAAAAAAAAAAGGCGCATGGGGATAGCGACAGAGGTAGTGACAGAGACAGCGATAGGGGTAGAGCAGGCGTGGAAAGCAACACGGCCTTGGCAGCCCCAGGGTTGAAAAATCCCATTTGGGGGGAATATCCCTATTTGCCATCCTCACTTCGCCAAAAGTAATGACAAAAAAAAGAAAAAAAAAATTCACGGAGAATCATAAACGGATCAGTCTTTGCGGTGTGCTACACATGCGTAGAATAAGTCCACGTACAAATGGAAGTCGATTAAAAAAAAAATAAAATAATAAAATAAAGTAAAAGGTAACATATTATCTTCGGTACGCCGCGGCTACACTTGCATAACTTCTCAGTAGGATTCCTTCACGCTGAATTATTTAAAAAAAAATTAAAAAATTGCATCTACTGCACCCATTGCACCCATTGCATCCGCGTGGCGGGGTAACTACACTACTTTTGAAGGCGGCTCTCCTTCCTGGCACTATCTTCCTCTCCGGTGCAGCTTCCGTGATGCGCACGTCTTTCCCACGTCTCTTCCACCTCTCTTCACTGGGGAGGACTTGGCCTTCTCATCGGTGGGCCTCCTCTTCGTACTTCTCCAAGCACTGCATGTGGGTGACAACTTGGGCTGAAAAGTAGGCGAAGCGTTTCTCCGCGATTGGACCTTTGCACACCTGACAGATTCTGCAACGGGGGGAGGAGAAGTGAGCAAAGAGGTGTATGCAAAGCGGGGTAGGCAAAGCGGGGTAGGCAAAGCGGGGTAGGCAAAGCGGGGTAGGCAAAGCGGGGTAGGCAAAGCGGGGTAGGCAAAGCGGGGTAGGCAAAGCGATGTCGGCAAAGCGGTGTGATAGGAATGGCTGCTCAAATGGGAAGGAGGCCTTCTCGCCGCCCACACGACAGGGCTTCTCTTTCTAGGCACGCCCTACGCTCACTTACAGCTTGTCCTTGACTAGCAGTCGCTGCTCCTTACTCCCAATGAGCTCATACGACGCACTCAAGTAGTTAGCCTTGACCAAGTTGTGGCAATGGTGTAGGTCCATATAACGGTTAGTCTTCTTCTTTACGTTTAGAGTGACAAAATGAAGGACCTCTGCCAGAGCCCACTCTTTTGGAATCATATCAAGAATATATCCATTTTCAAAGTCTCCGTGATGGCTATATTTGTTTAGTAAATACGTGACGTAGTTCTTGTAGATTTCTTTTTTCTCCTCATCGATATTGGGGTCATTATATTTGTCTAGGCAGACCTTCACAAGAAGGAAAAAAAAACCACACGATCGGTTCTTCCCACTTTTGTACACGTCGAAGTAGTCTAATAGGTCTATGTCTAAGTTCCTGTGCTTCCTACTGCTGACATGTTCCTTCTTTTTTTTTTCGCTTCTTCTTCTTTCCTTATTTGACTCTTTTTGTTGGTACTTCCTCCCTTTTTTTTGGGGGGTCTCCTAGTTGAAGCCACCCCACGGTTCTTCCTATTCCAATCTGCTCCCCCTACGGATGGATTCTGTTTCTTCCCTTTCCGTTTTCCTCTCATCACATCGTCATCAACACTAGAGGTGGTTCTCCCGTCTGAGGAGGTTCTCCCGTCTGAGGAGGTTCTCCCGTCTGAGGAGGTTCTCCCGTCTGAGGAGGTTCTCCCGTCTGAGGAGGTTCTCCCGTCAGAGGAGGTTCTCCCGTCAGAGGAAGTTCTCCCGTCAGAGTCTGTACTCACATCGCTCCAGGAGTCTCCAGAAAAATTGGGATTGCCTCCTTCAACATCCTTCACAAAGGTAGCGTCCCCATCATCGTAATACAACTCGCTTAGATCATCCTCACTTAGCATTTCCCTTTCTTGTTCCATCAGACTTAACATAAAACTGTATTCGTTCTTTTCGTTAGACATCCCTTCATCATTCTCTCCACCCAACTGACTGTTCCTGTTTTTTCCTCCTCTCCTTTGGTTATCCAGCTTACCTAGTACTCCTTTTTCCATGCCGATGTAGACCTCCTTGTGGTAGTTTTTCATTATCCCACTAATGAATGCGTCCTTGAGTTTTTTCTTCCTTGTTCTTACGTGGTTGGCTCTGTTCGCGCAGGTCTGCTTCTTCTTCTGCACGTGACTGTTATTCGATTCCTTCTGCTGCTCGTCCTCCTCTGCTCTCTTCCGCATCTGCTCATATAAGCCTCGGTAGACCTCCTTCTCATTCCGGTACAGACTTGCAAAAAGCTTATCGTGATCCTCTTTGCCCATCCTCTTGGCGGCATCCTTGAACAGGAGGCTGTGGTAAAGGCAGTACTTCTCGCATATGCACAGGCTCTGCTGGATTAGGATGACTAGGCTGTCGCTGCGAAGGGGAGGGGGCAAGTAACGCAGTTGCGGTGGAGGTACAGCGGTGTGGCGGTGTGGCAGTTTAGCGGTGTAGCGGTTTAGCGGCGTGGCGGTATAGCGGCGTGGCGACGGTGCTACTGCCCCGTGGCGGCGTCTCCCTCCTCGCTGCAAAACTCACTAGTGGTGGTCCATCCGGCCAAAGAGCAGCGCCTGCACCAGCGGGAACTGCCCGCGAGGCACCATCCGAGCCAAGTGGGCGACATCCAAGGGATAACTCGATCGCAAAAATCGCAAAATCTTTTTCTGCCTGACTTGTTCAGGCATTTCCACATCGTTCAGGTAAAACTCAACCAAACCAGTATTTACCTCTTTATTCATTTTCTCATGTTTTAAAAAAGTAGTGATATATTTTTGCATATACTGTTTTCCCTTAATGTGTAATTTGTCCTTTTCCATCTTTTTGAACAAGTTCAGAATTTCTTCTGGTTTTAAAAGAATATTCCTCGATATAATGAAATCAAAAAATGCGCTTTCGTTAAATCTTATGAGAAAAGGAAAGGCATTTTCAAATAATTTTTTTATTTGACTTTTTTTTATATCCATCATGTGTATGCTGTCGTTCAGGACAATGAGTATGTTATACATCTCTTTTAACAATGAGTATAAGGCTGTTCCTTTTTCGACATTTTTTGTAAATTTTTGTTTCATGAAGAAATTATTCCATTCCTGATCAGTCTGTTCCACATTTAAGCTGCTTTCAGGGGGGTCATCCTTTTGTTGGACTTCCCCCACACGGAGCCACCTATTATACACACACAGAAACGTGGCGCACATTTGGATGGCTTCTTCAAAATGCTTCATCCGTATGTACATCAACGCTGTCTCCACGAATTTGGAATGCTTCTTTAAAAAGCGGATACACTCATCCAAGTCCAGGTGCAAATTCTGGGTATTCAGGAGAAAGTGGGAGAATCCCTTCCATTCGTTAATTACCATCAGTTTTACTAGTAAGTTGTCGACGCAGCTGAGTAGGTTGTTCTTTCTCCCAATGTGGGTCGTTTCTCCGGTTTGTTGTATCTCCGTGTCACTTCCTTGCGGATGTGCATTCATCTCTGTAACGGTATGCTCCTCTTCGTGCATTCCCAGCATTCCTCCCTCCTCATGAACAAACTGGTTTCTTCTCATCACCAAATATCTGATTAAACAATTATTCGCTATTTTTAAAAGTTTTTTTTTTTTTTTTTTTATCTTCTTCCTTTTGTTCCGAGGTCTCTCCCATAATTCCATCTGTAGATTGATCCACCTCCTGGGATGGCAGTACCTCCTCTCCCCCATTATTATTCCCCTGTGAAAATAAATTCCTTTCGATTATTTCTTCAACACTACATAGGGGAGGCAAACAAGCATTAAATGGTTTACTGATCACTTCTTGTGGCTCACTTTTGCGAGTAGTACATCCCATATCATCCCCATCCTTTGCGTCTCCTCTGTTCGAGAGGTACCTTTCCCAGAAGGACAACAAAAAAGGGAGATTCACATCAACCTGTTCGAAATGCACAAATGATAGCGCAAACTGGGCTCGAGAGAAGAAGTAGTATGCACATGCTTTGCTATATTCGTTCAGCGTGGCAACCCTTTCCATATCACTCTCGAAAAAATAGTTATCGATGAGTACGAACCCTTTGTCTATTCTGTTCTGTTGGATACACTTGGGGAGATACTCAAACAATTCTTGGCACCTCACCACTTGGATGGAATTTTTGTTGAAGAAGTAGATGTAGTTGTTTGCTGCACTGTGGTTTCCTGCTTGACTCGTTAATTTGGATGAGTCCACAGGGGAGTCATCCTCCCCAGAAGGGGGGTAATACTGATCAGGGGAAGAATCACGGGGGGGGAGAAGCTGATGGGGGGGGCGAAGCTGATGGGGGGGGCGAAGCTGTTGGAGGTGGCGAAGTTGATATTGGTGACGAAGCTGCTGGGGGGGACGCAGCTCATAGCGAGCACGTTCGTCGGGGTCTTCCCCAGGGGAGGAGTCCCCCCCGAAGAGACTCTCCCCGTCATGTCCCTCCTGCTCCAGAAACAACATAGAACACAAGAAAGAGCTGCACATATCGCTATAATTCACAACGACGTCTACGTACTCCTCCAAGCAGATGGTCTGTACATGCTGCTGATTATTGACGTTGTAAAAATTGATATGCCCTTTGGAGTTTAAAGAACAGAGAAAGAAACGAAAGGAGATAACATGTCTGACATTACCCATCAACGTTATTGTATTTTTCCTAGACGGCATGGATGTTTGCACGTCGTAAAATACACCAATATTTAAGTCACATACGATAAAAATTTCGTTCACGTTAATTAGGGTTATATGTTTATATGTCTGTTCATACTCATGGGTGTAGAGAGTAATTCGTTCATTTTTGTTTAGTCGTAGGAGGTGGTAGCTCTTCTGAACTGTAAGGAAAAGAGAGTCACTAACCCAAAGAAAGGATGTAATAAATTCATTAAATGGCAGTTCTTTCGCTATTTTGTATCTTCCATTATCCATGTGGAAAAAAAATAAATTTTTTTTTTTCATGCTATAGACTACTAAGTCGCTTCTGTTCTTTTCATTCAGGCTGCATATGTTAGCGTCCTTACAAAGGAGAGTTAAGTTTTGTATTTCGGAATCTTTGGCAAAATATATTACATCATTTATTTGGATTATTATCAGGGACTCCTTTTCCACGAGGATGATTTTCTCCACTTTTTGGTTTTTCTTCACTGAGTAGTTTTCCTCCAACTGGGCTTTTATCTTAGGGGGGGGTCCTCCGACTAGCCCTCCGACTAGCCCCCCGTTTGGCCCCCCATTTGGGTCCTTTTCGATGCGCCACTTCAGCACCCTCCCATCTGTCGTCCCAAAGTATAACTTCTCATTCAGGGCGCATGCATAACTCACGTCTGCATTCAGCTCCACCTCTACGCGTTCCTCCCGGAAGAGATCCATCCTGTTGGGGAGGCACGGAGTGGTAGCTGACCTATTCTCTCCACGTGGGTCTCTTCATTTAACGGCAGTAAGCATAGAGACGTCCTATCGCAAAACTTTGCAGTGAACTGGGGTGAAGTAAAATGCGGCCCACTCAGGGGGGGGGGGATATGCGCAGCAGAAAAAAGGGGTAAATAAAAGGGGTAGAAAAAAGGCGTACATAAAAGGAGTGAATACAAGGAGTGGATAAAACGAAGCGGGGGTGACAAAAAAATTGCTCAATGGCCCGGCGCGACCTTCGCTGCGGAAACGACACGCCATCAAATGGCACCTCTCTCTCCGCATGCATCCTTTTTTTTTTTTTCAAAACGGCCCATCTGCAAAGTGGGATAATTTCAGGAGGCACGCGATTTTTCCGGCGCCGAAGAGCGTACACCATAGCTGGGACGACTGATGGGGGGCCCGACTGATGGCGCGGCGACGGTGGAAAGGCAGCAACGCGTCGTTAGGCGGCTCGTCAGTCGGGCCCCCCATCAGTCGGGCCCCCCATCAGTCGGATCGCCCATCAGTCGAGTCGCCCACCAGTCGGATCCCCCACCAGTGGCCACCCTCCGCGCACCCGCCCCTTCACCCACCGTTGCTTAATTTTTCCTTTCCTTCCATTTTGCACTTCCCCCCCGAAGCACCTAACCAAAGTGGCTCACCTATTTTGGAACCACCACCCTCACGGGGATGGCCCCCTTTCTTTGGAAGGATGAACGGGGTGCTCACCCAAACGGACTCATGCCAAAGCTTTCGAAGCGTCACGGATGGGAGGTAACGAAGAAGGGAATGAGTAGTCACTCCAAGTGATAATGCAAAGGTGTAGCAGAACGGAGGAATGACCTTTTTAGCATATGCCCTATCGCACTTTTTTTTTTTTTTCCTTTCCCGTGTACACGTAAACATGCCGTAACGGATAAAATGAGCCATACATATGTGCGTCAGGCCTTTTCCCTAGCATGGGGGTCCCCCTACGTGTGCATACTGATCCCTGTTGGTATCAAAGGACATGTCCCTCATTCGTTCGAAGTTGTGAGGGTACACGAATGATCATTTTGCATTCACATGCCGTTCGGAACGCACTAGTGGGGACCTTTCGTTTATGCGGTTTGAGTATTTTTTTTTGAGGGGAGGCATGGAGGAACAATGCCTCCTTCCCTGTTTTGCTGTCCGCGTGGGAGTCGTGGCGAGACGGATGGCACTGGAAGACGCGTCTCGCAAGCGGTCTCGAGAGCGGTCGCACACATCAGAGAGTGACCTACTCTCCACCGCAGGGAGGTAATATATACCAGCACAACATGACGATTACGTATGTATACGTTATGTGGCTATCCACAACCCTACGTGCTCTCTTGGGGCAGCGTCAAATTGACAGGGGGGGGGTGACCCCTCAAAAAGTACGTCCACCCCACCAGCAATAGGTTTTCCAAAACGGTGGTTCGTTCGTCTGGTACAGGGGGTACAAAAAAAAAAAAAAAAAAAAAAAACAAAAAAAAAAGAAGCTACTCACCACCAGGTTGTATTCTCCCTTTTTTCCTAATCTTTCACCTCCGCGTGTTAGGAAGTATGTTTTTTTTTTTTCTTCTAATTTCATCACCAATTCTGGGAGTGGCAGAAAAACGGAAAAGGCCGGCTTCACTTCTTCCCCCTACTTCTCCCATGATGGGGTGTGAACACAAAGTGGGGAAAAAGAAAAATGTGAAGGGGAAAATGTGAAGGGGAAAATGTGAAGGGGAAAAAGTGAAGGGGAAATGTGAAGGGGAAATGTGGAGGGGAAAATTTAAAGGGGAAAATTTAAAAGGCAAAATGTGAGAGGCAAAATTAAAACGTGCTCGTTGCGTGAGAAGGGTCTACGGGATGCGCACATAAAACTGTGGCAGGTGCTGCGTAGGGGCCGAGTGGGGCAACTTGGCAGGCGCGGCTAGCCTTCAGCTGCCTCCCAAAATGCGAAAAAGCAAAAAAGAACAGAAAGAACAAATAATAACATGTGCCCGTGGATGCGTACGCACGTAATCCACATATTCATCACATATATTTCTTTTTCTTGTATGCCGTTCCCCGAGGGCGATGGTGCTTCCCTCCTTTTTTTTTTTGCGCAAAGCTGATGCACGACGAGGTGGTGCCACGCGACCACAAGCCAAATGGGTCAAACAAGCTCCGCCATCGCCACCGCAGTTTGGCGGGGAAAGATAAGGGGAAGCAAACAGTGCAAGAAAAGGAAGAAAAAATAAGCCTAACGGTCCACGATAGGGCTAGATAGGCCACGTAGGGCTGGATAGGCCACGTAGGGCTACGATAGGCCACGTAGGGCCACGATAAACCACGATAGGGCTACGATATGCCACGTAGAGCTACGATAAACCACGATAGGGCTGCGATAAACCACGATATGCCACGTTTAACCATTGCCTTACCGGCGAAAGGAAGCCCCTTTTTTCTTCGCCCCTCTTTTCTTCGCCCCTCCTTGCCGCACCCCGCTTTGCAATTTTTTTTAAAAAATATCGCGGCGATCAGTTTGTACCGCATGTATTGCGCATATATGCATGCCCCCTCCCCTGTGGCAGTCGTCCCCACCCCACCATCCCTTATTGTCATCACCCCAACGTGGCCATCCTCACCACGTCGAACTCGTTCCAGCCAAAGGAAAATCCCTTAGTGCTCCATTTTTTCCAAACCCTCCTCCAGCTAATTCCAGCTTTTCCCCACTTGCCAATTCTCGTCAAGCAAACTCTTCCAACTCGGTTTTATAAAAAGCTCGACAACATTAGAGGAAGCGGAAAAAAAAAATAAAATAAAACAAAAAAAATAAAATAAAAAAAAAAAAAAAAAAAACCCAAAAAAAAGAAAATAAAAACAAAAACAAAAGCAAAAATAAAAGGAAAATAAAAATAAAAATAAAAACAGAGGCAAAACGATAAAGCAATCTTAACGGCAATCGTCGCGACTATCGCCACGGCCATCGCGAACGCAATCGCAGAGTATACATACCCCCGCGAATTGCTGTTTCTGCCAAAGCATGTAGCGCAAGCTGGGGAAAAAAAGGCAGCCCCCCCCAGTGACAGCGCGCTCAGCACAAATTTGCATGAGGAACGTACATGCCAGAACAACCCAAGCGGCAGTCGTACCTCGCTCGGCTTTTATCACTCCCGTCGTCAACCGATTCTTACGCCCGTCATCAGCCCATTCTTACGCCCGTCATCAGCCCATTCTTACGCCCGCCATCAGCCCATTCTTACGCCCGTCGTCAACCCATTCTTACGCCCGTCATCAGCCCATTCTTACTCCCGTCATCAGCCCATTCTTACGCCCGTCGTCAACCCATTCTTACGCCCGTCATCAGCCCATTCTTACTCCCGTCATCAACCCATTATCCTCCCCTTATCTTCCCCTTATCACCTCCCCGTGGACGCCCCTTTCACGCCGAGGCGGAGGAGAGAAATGAAGTAGACTGCCCGTCCCCCAGGAGAAGCACACCCGATTGTTATTCGCTTTGTGGGGGTAGCAGTTTGTACACGCATATATTTATATATTTTTTTTTTTCTTTTTCTTTTTCTTTTCTTTTTTTTTTCTTTTTTTTCCTTTTTCCCACCCGTGCCAAGCAGTCAGTCCTGGTCCAGCTTGCACCACACCGATCTGCCCCCCCCTCTGTTTACTCCCACTCGAGAAAATGAATTACAGAGGCACCGACACGAAGCAGCATAACAAGAATAAGAATAAGTTCCCCCTGTTCTTTTATAAAAATAAATACTCCAGTGCGAAGCAGAGTCTTGGGCAAGGGAGTGGCCCTGTGAACCCCCAAGGTGGACAAAGTACACAAGGGAGGACCCATTCCACTCAGGGTCCCCACCACGTAGGCGACAACGTTTGCAACACCTTCCAGGGAAACACTACCACGAACAACCCAGGTAGTCTTAACAACAACTCAAACATGTACTACAAAAGAAGAAATAATTTTAGTGGAGCGGGCATGGTCCCTCCCAACAGTGCAAGCGGAGCAGATCCAAAGAACAGCAACAGCATGATGAGCTACAATGACGACGTATATCACTTCGAGAAACAGAAGTTACTTAACGGAGGGGCAACCGGGACGGCAGGAGGGATTAACGCGTATCATATGGATGTCGCGCACGGCAACAGCACCAGTGGCAGCATCAACCAGGGAAGCGGCAACCAGGGAAGCGCCAACCAGGGAAGCGGCAATCAGGGAAGTAGCAACCACGGAAGCGGCAACCAGGGAAGCGGTAACCACGGAAGCGGCAACCAGGGAAGTAGCAACCACGGAAGCGGCCACCCGGGGAGCGGCCACCACGGCAAATTCTACAATAACAGTAACAATAACAGTAACAATAACAGCAACAATAACAGCAACAATAACAGCAACAAGAACACGTACAATTTTCACCCCAAGAAGGAAGGCAGGCAGAACTACGAAAGCTACCTGAGCTGCATGCACGATGGAACGAACAGCAACAGCCACGGAGAAGCAACCCACGGAAATAGGAATTACAGGAATTACCACTACGATAGCAACAGGGAGAATTACGCCAACATAGGTGGATCTAAAAACGTGAATCGGTACTACGATGTAGGAGACGGCACGTCGTGCATGAACATGTCAGGGCAAAAGAAGGTAAACTATTTCGATGCCACTGTGGGTAGTGGCACGGGGGGCGGCTACCAGCATGGAGCGACACATGGAACGGCACATGGAACGGCACATGGAACGGCACATGGAACGGCACATGGAACGGCACATGGAACGGCACATGGAGTGACTCATGGAGTGACTCATGGAACGGCACATGGAGCGACACATGGAGCGACACATGGAGCGACACATGGAACGGCACATGGAGCGACTCATGGAGCGACACATGGAGTGCATCCCAGTGCGCACAGTGGCAGCCGGGACGGCGGGGGACTGGACCCCTACGGCACGAACGATCAGCTGAGGAGAGAACCCCCAAGGGGAAAAAACGCGCTGCAAAACACATCCGTCCTGGGGAGAGAAAAGAAAGAACCCATGCTGATTATGATTAACGGGGAGAGAACCAACAGCAGTGATAATCTGCACAAGGTGGGCTTGAAAATGGAGAAGCAGGAGAATCATGCGCAGGGGGGTGATGACTACGAGGGAGAGGAGGATGAGGAGGAGGAGGAGGATGAACAGGAGGAGGAAGAAGAAGAAGAAGAAGAAGAAGAAGAGGAAGAAGAAGACGCGGATGACGCGGAGGAAGTAAATCTCCCGTTTCGTAAAAACGCACATAACGTTGGTACCGCCAGGGGAAGTAGTAACCACCGAGACGGATACAACAACGCAAAGGAGATGAGCTTTACTAAGAATGATGCACGAAAGGGGGTAAACACACTCAGTGATGGTGCCAATTTGAGCAACTCAGGAAGGACAACCAACGTTAATGCACCCACCGGGAGAGTAAGCAACCCACAAAACGGAATAACCAACGTAGAGACAATGAACAGACCACAAGTACCCACTCCCAGCAACCATCTTACCGGAGTTAACAACAAAAATTTGAACTCCATCTCAGGAAGTGCATACAACATAGCCTATATGTTCATATACCAGTACTACTACGTCCTCCATACCAAGAAGGCTATGATGCATAATTTTTACGCGGAGAATGCCATTTTGCTTGTGAGCTTTAATTATCAGAATGGAGTGGACAAGAAGGCCCCCTACGAGGTGGACGCGTTAGGCAGCGGAGTGGGAAGCGGAGTGGGAAGCGGGTTAGGCAGCACATTAGACCGAGGAGGGGGGTATCTCCACTCGGAGAACCACAAAAACGAGCAGAGTGACGCAGAAAAATTTTTCAATCTGAATCAAATCAACATAGAAGGTAGTGAGCGAAGTGGAAATATGCTAAAAATGAAAAACAAACAAATAATTGCAGAATATTATGATAAATTGGGAATCAGCGAGTGCACAGTTTATATCAACTCCATCGAGGTGATCAATTTACACGATGAAATTTACCTGTACATACATGGGAAAATAAAAAAAAATAAAAGTACAAACTTATTCTATTACTTTATTCAGAACATACACTTGCATAAGTATACCGTATGTCAGTACTACGTAGACGTAGACTTCGTTCACTATTACTACCTTGACGTGGCGGATCAGCTGGTGGATGCTTCGACTGAAGCTAGAAGAAGAAGGGAGGGGAAGGCAATCACAGGGAATAGTCATGTGCTCGATGTGAAAGGAAAAGAAGATGACACAAAGAAGAAGCCTAAAGTTAGCAAACTCAATAATGCTACCCTTGGGGGGAAGATAGGCATCATCCCCCAAGTTGGTGAAGAAGCTGTCGCTTGTGCATCCGGTGCTGTCACACCAAGTAGTAGCCATCTCAAAGGGGACATATACAATAAAACAACCAATGGATTGAAAAAAGGAACTGTAAAGAACACAGATGTAAAACCCGTTTTCACATCTACTCAAAGGAGTATCACCAAAGAGAGTAAAGCAAAAATATCCACCGTTAAAGGGCAACTGAACGAAGGAAACTACTACCCTCCTGGACATCCCAAGTATGGAACCATTACCCAACAGTCAGTGCTCACCTCCTCGGTGATAAATAAATCTACAGACAGAAAGAACCACCTAGCCAAGTACGCACAACCACATAATAGAACCCCCGGTGAGAGATTCCATCGTGACGAGGGGGAGGAAGAAGACGAACAGGAGGAAGATATCGACTACGTAGATGTGGGTGAAGAAAATGATATGGAGGAGGACGATGAGGAAGACGTAGATATGGACATGGAGGACGACGAGGATGAGGAGGATCAACAGCAGCACAACTTAGAAGCGTTCGAGGAGGAACTAGATGAAGCTTACGAAGAAGTAGAGGTGGAGACGGAAGCCGACGCGGAGATGGCTCAACTGAGTAGAGGAAGCGAACGAGGAGCAAAAAAAGGTCTCTACTCGAAGAGGGACGAAGCGGTATTTCTCAAAAGAGCACAAGGTTTAGGCAAACCGGTAAAGAAGGGGACAGGACATCACGATCCTGAATCCATCGGAACCAACGCCACGTTAAAAAAAAGCAACAAACTGAAGAACGAAGATGAGGATATGCACACAAGGAACAGAAATGGAAATAGCGTTGGGAACAGATCAGGGGAGGGAGGAATCCAATTGCAGACAACAGATGAGGGATCGACCAGAAAGCAGCATATTGCCTCATCAGATGGTGGTAAAAAGGAAGGAACCAAAGAAAAAGTCGCTCTCACGGTAGGAGGTACCCCTGTGGGGATGACCACCGACAAGAGCAGCAGCGGTAAGGAGGTGGAAGAAAAGGTGGGAAATGCGGAGAAGGGTGATGGGAAGGACCACGTTACTTCCAAAGTAGCTGCAACGACGGACGCGAAGAAGAACAAGAAAAATAAAAGCGATGGAAGCAACCATGTATGGAAGGTAGACAGCGAGGAGAAGTGCCCCAAGTTGGAGACCATCCTTAAGGAAGAAAAATCCCTTAACGAGAACTCGAAGAAAAAAAAGGAAAAGGAGAAGAGCAGCAAAGTCGATCCAAACAGCTGGGTCTTCCGAGTGATGAAGAATAACAAAGGGGCCAACTCAGGGGAAAGTGGAACTGCAGCGGGTGGCAGTCAGAAGGTGCAAGAGGGGGCGAAGCATGCCGATGGGGAGAAGCACGCAGGGGGAGAGAAGCACGCAGAGGGGGAGAAAGCCATCGAGGAAGGCGAAACCGACGTGGAGACACAAGAGGAAGAAGTAGAAGAACACGAGATCAACGCGAACGATAAAAAAATTATAATTCACAATATACACAAAAGCATGGATAAGAAAAAAATTAATGACTGTATAATCGACCGACTCAAAAACTACAACGATGGGCATGCTGTGCAAATTGACATACATCAGAGGTCACCCAAAAAGCTGTTCCCCAGTTCGTTCAATTCTGTTGGTTACGACAAGGGGAAGGGTCCCGAAAACTACTCCTACGCCATCGCTGAGTTGGACTGCCGACAGAGCCAGAAGCTGCTATTAGACCTGGGCCTCTACTGCAACGGTATAAAATTGAGCATTGAGAATTTTAAAGAGAAAAGGAAGACGCCCGAGGCTGCCAAGAGGAGCAACAGAAAATTCAACGGTTTCGGAGGCGGCGCGCCCCTGGACGCGTCCAAGGCGAAGGATGACCGCTACAGGAACTCCTTCTTCCGAGGCTCCTCGGCCACGGTCACGACGGTGGGCGTGGCGCAGTTCAGGAGCAAGAGGAACAACATTTTTGTCAAGTGAGCCCTTGGGGAGCGCTTTCGAACCGGCCGCGAAGCGGCTGCGAAGCGGCTGCGAAGCGGAGCAGATGAGACGGGGGCTGTTTCCACGCGCTTGTGCCCTCGCATGTGTCATCGCTCTTGCCGCGTCGCTCACCTCGAACTAGCAAATCGGTTCCGCATAAAAGGCGTATTCCCTTGGAGGCGCATTTTTTATTGTACGCATGTTTTTATCCCCGGCGGGTTGGAGGCGACAAGGGGGAGAAGTCACGAGGTGAAGAGGGGGAGAAGTCATGAGGTGAAGAGGGGGAGAAGTCATGAGGTGAAGGGGGGGAGAAGTCATGAGGTGATGGGGGAAATTATCCCATTTTGCTCATCCCCCGTTTTCCCCTCCCCCCTTTTGCGCTACCCCCTTCCAAAGTGCAAAAGTCATATTGCTACAAAAGAACTTTTTTTTTTTTTTTTTCTTTTAAATTAAAACTTAATTTTTTTTCTGATTAATTTTACCAGCCGACTAGACTATGGGGTGCTTCCCCCTGTGAGGTTGGAATGGCTATGCTGCAGTGCTATGTGTAGCGGCATGTGCAGCTTCTGGGGAGAGGCATATTATTTCTGTCTATGTGCCCCTGCTGCATGAAGATACATGCCGCTGGACAACCTCCTTATCGAGGGAGGCCTTTTTGTAAAGTTTCTTCAATTATGAAAGCGTCCAAAGAA
>NC_020406.1:1119765-1125280 GCF_000321355.1 Plasmodium cynomolgi strain B
AAAAAAAAAAAGCTAGTCAAAGTGAAAAAGCTAACCAAAGTGAAAGGGTTAAACAAATGGGACGTGGAGAAAGTTGGGGTGCTCGTAATTACGACGAGGTGAAGGGGACAAAAAAAAAAAAGGGGCCAACGTGGGCCAACAAAATGAAGCGACAAAGTGGTGGAACAAATAGGCAACCAAATGGGAAACCGAACGGGGAACAAATGAGTTGCCCCTCGCGCGTACTCTTCTGCTGGAAAATGTTAATCACGAGAAGCACAATACGTCGTAGGGGTAAGGGAGGGGCGCAGGTCCGCTGGGAGGGAGACAAAACAAGGTGGGGGGATGCGAAAAAAAAAACACGACGATCGTCAAAGGTGGGCTATTCCACTTGGGACTTGATCCACGGGTGGTTGAGCGCTGCAGGGAAAGGGAGGCACGATTTTCGCTGATCGGAAGTGTCGAATTAGTTACGCAGGCGGCTGTCCATTTAATTAAACGCGCAACTCTCCGCGTCGCCAATCAGCATGCCGTTGACTAACCTTGATATGCTGTGAGTCTTTTCTTTTCATTTCTCTCCAACAGCTTTTTTAAAAAATCCACGGCCTTAAAAAGGAGAAAAAAAAAATAAAAACAATAAAATAATAAAATAAAATAATAAAACGCTGAGTGCACGTTTTTTTTTTCTTTTTTGTGTGCAACAGGAGGGTTTGCTACGCCTGCAGGGATGCCCTTGATTACGCAACGAGGACACAAACGTGCGCATTTCAGTTGGGGCAGTCGCTGCTCAGTCTTTCTCTCTCTCTTTCCTTCCTTCTTTCTTTTTTTTTATTTTCCGCGGCCCTCTCTCTCTCCAAGACAACCTCGACGGAAAGGGAGGAGAATTCTTTGCTCTTCCAGTTTATATTTTTGTTGAGTATTTCGTCCTGGGGAAGTTGCAAAAGGGGGGCATGCACATCACGTGGGGGGTGAAACAATACTGGTGTGCGTCCTCACGTCAACGCGTTGTCGTCAGTACTTTGCCCATTCGGTTATTTTCCGCTTAACCAGCAGGGCAATGACTTTTTTTTTTCTTCTTCCTCTTCCTTTTCCTCTTCCATTTCCTCTTCCTCTTTTTCGTATTTTTTTTATATTTTTTGTTTTCTCCCTTTGGCTTACCACAACTTTGGGCGTGTTCTTCCCCTCAAATGGGTATTTTCCAGTCAGCATGAAGAACACCATCACCCCTAGGGCCCAAATGTCCGACGATATTGTGTACTTCTTTCTGCAGGAGGTGTGTAAGTGTGGGTGAGGCGGGAAGCTCGTTTGGCACTGCACGTGGTTATCTCTTTGCGTGCTTTTATTTTTACTAAAAAAATTTACTTCATTTTGTTTTACTTCATTTTATTTTACTTCATAATGTTTATTTATTTATTTTTTTTTTTTTTTCCTTTTTACCTGATCAGTTCAGGCGAAATGTAGTGGGGGGAGCCGCACAATTCGGTTAGATATTCGCAGTTCACCTGGGAGGGATAAATTTGCAACGTGTCGGGGGGATAAATTTGCAGCGCGTGAGGGCTGCTCAACCGCGCGTGCCAGTATAGTAGGGGGCGCGCTGTCCACACGTCCTCACGTCCTCACGTCCACTCGTCCAGCTGGTGTTTGCCGCTCACCTTCTTGGCCATTCCGAAGTCTATCAACTTGATGATTTTCGTGTTTTTATTTTTAAAGAGGAAATTCTCTGCCTGAGGAGGGAAAAAGGGGAACTCCTCAGTTGGGGGAACTCCTCAGTTGGGGTGACTCCTCCGCTGGGGTGACTCCCCCGTTGGCGCCGCTTCCCCTCTCGCCTTACCTTAATGTCCCGGTGAATTATGTTCCTGGAGTGCAAATATTCCAGTGCGCAGCAGATCTGAGGGGGAGGTGAAGTGGAGGTCAGTCAGGCAGACAGACAGGCAGGCAGGCAGACAGACAGGCAGGCAGACAGACAGGCAGGCAGGCAGGCAGACAGACAGGCAGGCAGACAGACAGGCAGGCAGGCAGACAGACAGGCAGGCAGGCAGACAGACAGGCAGGACTTCCCAAATAAAGCAGCCTCGCACAGCCACACAGCCGCACAGCCACACAGCCACACAGCCACACAGCCACACAGCCACACAGCCACACAGTCGCGAGGGCAACTCGATTAACACAGACCCACCTGGCGTACAATCTGAATGGACTCACTCTCCAGTAGGCACTTATTTTTTACCACTGTGTAAAACAACTCGCCCCCCTCACACTTCTCCAAAATGATGTAGAACTTGTGTTTGTCCTCGAAGAAGTCTTTGAACTTGATTATATTTTCGTGGCTCATTACGGAGAGGTACTTTATTTCATTTTTCACCATTTTCTCAAAGTTGAAATTTTTTTTGTGTTTTTTCTTCTTTTTTATGATTTTTACGGCGTACACTTCCTTCGTTTGTTTGTTGATGCATTCTCGCACGACTCTGTGGGGGTGGGGTTTGCGGAGGATGGGGGTGAAACGATTGGCCACTCGAAGGAAAACGAGTGACTACTCAAGGGGAAACGATTGGCCACTCAAGGGGAAACGAGTGACCACTCGAAGGAAAACGAGTGACTACTCATAGACAAACGAGTGACCACTCGAAGGAAAACGCGTGGATATTATCACTGCGAGTGGACGCTCTCACTTCGTGTTGACACTCTCACTGCGAGTGAAGGCTCACCCGAAGGACCCGCAGCCCAGCACCTTCCCAAATTTGTACTCGCTTTTCTTCTTCTTCTCTACATTGCTGTAATGCTCAATCAGTTTATTTATTGCATTTCCCATTTTTCTTCATGTTCCAAGCGAGTGCTAGCTTTAACGTTAGGAAAGGAGCAAACGGGGAGAGGGGTAGAAGGGAAGCGGGGAGGGGGAGGGAGGAAACAAAACAACCCGTGACATGTGTGTGTGTTTGTACGCACTGTGGAACGCATTTTGTAAAAATAAAAACGCGTTTTTATCCATTGAAGCAGCTCTTCCTTGTCCTCAATACGACTTCGAAATTGTTGGCTTGACGAAAAACTGAACAAAATTAACTATCCTTGCGAACACATGGTTGGATGGGAAGCCATTTGCTTTGCCGCTTCGTTCTTGGCCGATGCGGCAGTGCGCCTAAGTGGTTGAGAGATCGAGCTGGAAAATCACCTCTCGGCGAAACGGCGGGCTGCGAAACGGCGGGCTGCGAAACGGCGGGCTGCGAAACGGCGGGCTGCGAAACGGCAGTCTGCAAAACGGCAGTCTGCAAAACCACAGTCGGCAAAACCGCAATCGGCAAAACCACAGGCTGTGGAATCCATGCGTGCAAACTTGGCCATGCAGGGCTCGCCGGAACAGACGCATATACACAACAAGGGACACACGGGAGCGCGCTAGCAAATAACTTTTTCGTAAAAAAAAAAAAATTCACTTGTGGACAAACAAACAGAGGACCGACCCATACACGCATGCGTAGACGAGTACGTTCATGCGCATAAGCAGTTTTGCGGGCGGAGGCTTTCCACTCTCTTACGCTTTTGTATATCACATTCGAAAAAAAAAAAAACTCAAGGCAGCTGCGCTTCGATGACGTGGGACACCGTTGGGCCGGCATTCAAAGACGTGACAAAGCGCGCATAGTTCTCTTTGCAGTTCCGACCGATGGTTGTTTTTTTTACTCTTACTGCTACTCTTACTTTTACTTTTTTTTTTTGTTTTGTTTTGTTTTTTTTCCTTTGTTTACATGCGTGACGCTCAGGCGCTTTTCCCTCCCCCCTTATTTGTGCCCTTATTTGTGCCCTTATTTGTATGCATGCGCGTTTGGCTACGTACACGTGTGGGTTATGTCCTTTCGCCGCAAAGTTGCTCTGCTAAGAGGGGGTGGGAGGGGGGTACTGAACAAATCAAGCCAAGTCAAGCTGGAGTGAGTCGCGCGACGTCACACGGGGGACAAGTACGCATATATAGGTATGTACGTATGTAAGTATGTACGTATGTAAGTATGTACGCATGTAAGTATGTACGCATGAGCGCTGCTCGGGGGGAGTTGCTCTACATCGCAGAACAACGCTGGTGGGGGGAAAAGAAAAAAGCAGAGAGCCTTCTAACAGGGTGGCAGGTAGAACAGGGGAAGGCATGTAGGAAAGCACAGTAGAGAAAGAGAGCAACGTTGGGAAAGGGACCAAAGTAGGGAAAGAAAGCGCAGCAGGGAAAGAGAGCAAAGTTGACAGATGGATGGCGTGGAGAAAAGTGGCACGAAAAAAAATAACATGGAAGAGGCGGCGTGGTGAAGATAAATTGGAGGAGAGCTTGCAGGATGATATGCGGACCGTAACTGCAAGCTTTGTGGGGGAATGCTCAAAACAGCTGCGCGGTGACGGCACCCACGCGGGCATGCACCGTCGCCTGCATCGCCTACGACAGGATCCCCCTGTTTGTTTTGTTCATGGCTACAGCTCGCAGGGGCGAAAGCGACTTGTGAGCCGCGCGTCGGAAAAAAAAAAAAAAAAAAAAATATTATGATGATATGCATGTTATATCCAGATAAATGATCTCAGCTTGCAACGAGGGAGCAACTGCCCTCTGGCAAAACAGCTGAATTAACGATGACCCAAAAAGGGGCCAATGATGCGCACTTAAAATGGCTTGCTTTGTTACCCCACGCAACCACGCCGCTGTGCACCGTAGAACGAATTCCCCAGTAGGACCTTCCCTTTTGAAAAATGAAGGAACATCCAATTTGAGATGGAAAAGTGGAGAGAGCTATTACTTCCCATTTCTCCAAACATAAGTCGATCCTGTTTCATGTTGCGTCCCCGTTCAGTTCAGTAGGCAGTCGCGAGGTAAACAAAGTGAGAGAATTATTGTCAGCGCACCCCAAGGGGGAAGAGTAGTCCGCGTTGTGTTCACCCGCACATGTACATGCTCATAGCTCGTACATATATTTATGTACACATTTTGGAGCGTCCTGGGTGACCCCGCCGAAAGACGCAACCGGGAAGGAACAGTCAAAAGGGAGTTAGCCGAACGGCAGAACTGGAAAGGAGTGAACCCCCTGCAGGAGGCACAGAAGGGGAGGTGGATGGTCCTTCCAAATTGGTAGCCAAATTGGTAGGCATATTGGGCCCAGCGTGGGGGGCTAGAAGGAACGATCGGTCGAGCCTTACCTAGGCACCTCCCGCTCGGTCATCATTTGGGGGCAGCTGGAGGCAGCTGGACGCAATTCTACGCAATTCTACACAATTCGAATCAGGTGGATACCAGTGGGAGCATTCCGCCCATTCTTGCCACCCCATTTGCAAATCTAAACCGTTATGGGACCCAAATATGTGGGAAGCTCTCTGTTCGATTGAGGCTCGCCGAAAGGCTTACCAAGGCCATGAATTGACCTTATTGGGCATGGTGACTCTCCCCCCAAAAAGATCCACCATTTGTCAATTTTGTTCGTCCAGGAAAAAAAGTTAAAGAGGTAGACCCTCATATGGTTACTGCGAAAGTGGAAAGAGGACAGAACAGTTCTTTTTTTAAAATTAAAAAAAA
>NC_020406.1:1125410-1130427 GCF_000321355.1 Plasmodium cynomolgi strain B
TTTTTTTTCCTTTTTCTGCCAAACTGTGCTGGCATAATACAGGGAATACACTGCGCGTGAGATTTCTCCTCATTCCTTTTTTGTCCCAACTTGAGTACTTTCTTGATTTTGCATGTGGAGTGCACCCCCATGCCATTCCACACACGTGCGTGCAATGTTGCATCGGTGTGAACTTGACCAAGGGGGGGGGAGTTCCCTGCTTGTTGAGGATCTACCGGTTAGCCGTTTATCCGTTTAGCTCCTTCACCCATTTAGAAAGCTCTACTTGCTCACTGCCATTGGGGAAGGGCACAAACTGCGAGAAAAACCGCCAAAAAAATGCCAGAAAAAACTACGGGACGAATTGCGAGAAACACATGCAATAGCTTCCTTCCGAGGGTGGCAAGACAGAAATGGAACAGTTTTTTTTTTTTTTTTTTTTGTGGAGGGAATGAGCCCAACCATGGGGTTTGCACTAACGCGCACGGAGAATAGGGGAGCTTCCCCTTTCCCCAAGTCTCAATTGTGTCACTGCCTAAGTCATGGGATGGGTCAAATGTGGATACACTAGCGCAGCAGTTATGTTGGCTTCCCTCATGAAGGTTAAAAAAATTTCGCACGTCTCACGATTGATGGAGATACCATCACCACTCCCCTTCGTTCAAAAGAGAATAACAGAATGAGGTCACGGCCGGTGTGTGTGAGTGCAAGCCGAGTCAGTTGCCATGTCATTCGCGTGATCGTCGCTATGTCTTCCGTCTGTTCATCACCATATCACCCGTCCGATCGCCCCCATTTCACCCGCCTACTCGTGGCTCACCTTTTTTTTTTTGCCAAGGGGACAGCACCCTAGAGCCATTTTGAACAACGCTGTGGAGAGGACACCTCTCCCCAAAGGCACCCACCGAACAGAAACGAAACCATGGAGGAAAGCTTGTTCATAAATCTCGATGGAAATAACAACCTCCTGGATTTGATTAAAAAATATCAACAGAGGATGAAAGGAGAAAACCCCAACTACGTGGATTTCTCAGGAGAGTGTCAACAGGAGACACACCAATTAGGGGGTGGTGGAAATGAAGAGAATGGATCTACACAGCCAATTGAGCAGCATAGACCTAATGAGCAGCACAGACTTAATGAGGGGAAACCAAAGGGGGGGAAAAAAAACTGCTTCATCTCTGAAAGCGATAAACTACATCTGCTGCAGTGCCTCGGCAGAGCCAGCTTCTCCAAGGAAGGAACTTTGGATGATCCTAAAAAAAAGGAAAATGTGTTTCGCTACCATTCGTTTTGCATAAATGGGGGGGAGAAGGCCGCCATGCAAAGGGGAGAGAAGATCGCCATGCAAAGGGGAGACAAAATGGCCATGCAAAGGGGAGAGAAGATCGCCATGCAAAGGGGAGACAATATCGCTCCGCAAAGGGGAAGCCATGCCTCCTCGCAAAAACTGAGCGCGTCGAGGGGGACCCACAGGACGGCCAAGCAGTGGCTCAGGTCGCAACAGAGGAGCGCCAAGCTGGTGCCCAAGAAAGCGTCACCGGAGGGGCTAAAGGAGGGGCTGGGGGAAGAGCTGCCGGAAGAGCTGCGGGAAGAGGTGAGGAAACAGTTCAGGGAAGCGACTGGGGAGGAAGACCCCCTGGAGGTGGGAAAACCCGGAGAGGATACCGCGAAGCAACTCCACCCATTGACCCCCCTCAGGACGAAAGACACACCGAGACAACACCGTGGCTCCTCACAACTATACAAAAAGGAGCAACAAACTCTTCAAACAACTCCCAACAGTAAGGATAAAATGAAAAGACAAAGAAAAGATACTCTCCAATTTCTTCAAAAGAGTAACTCCTTCCGCTCTGTGCAAATATCGAAAGGGAAAAAAAAAGAGAGAGATGATTTTAAAAATAATTATGCGATAGACTTTGTACCTTCTGCTGTACATGGAAAGAAGAGCTGTCCTAATTTGGGTCCCCGGGGGGGGAATCCTTCGAGGACTAAAGCTGTGCACGCAGCAGAGTGGGTGAAGCGGGAGGGGGTGAAGAAGGAGGCGATGAAGAAGACCACGAACCGGACGACAGAGGGACTCCCTCGGGGGGCAGGGCTTAAACTTCAAAGGGGCCGTGCTCTCCTTGGTAGGCCAAACTTGGCTGCAGGGAACCGCAGCAGCTGTAGTAGTGACACCCGAAAAAAAGGAGCGCGTCCAAGTAAGAACCGCAAATGGGAAAGACCATGTGAGGGGGGAAAGAAAGGTCATCTCCCTCAGGATGAACAAAATAGGCACACAAGCAACCTACACGTCGAGGTGGACCATTCTTTGGAGAACTCTCTCATACTCACTGTATCATCATCGTCTTCGCAATCGTCATTGCAATCGTCATCGCCATCTCCATCGCCATCTCCATCGCCATCTCCATCGTCTTCTCCATCTCCATCGCCATCTTCTTCATCCTCCAATGTAATTTATTCTGTCTCTTCGTACGACAAGGAGGGAACGAGAAAAGGCTCCAGGGTTGTGAGGACTGGCGGAGATGTCCTCAGGGGGGGACGCACCCAGGAGGGGAACACCCAGGAGGGGAACACACAGGGGGGACACACACCGGGGGGACGCACTCAGGAGGGACACCAACAGGGAACGGCCCATTGTGCAGCTGGGAGGGGAGAAACGGTGAAGGTGAAGAAAAACCTTTTTCATTTAGTCCCCCTTTGTGAAATGGACAACCAGAAGGAGGAAATGCTCAGAGCTGAGAACGCAGAGGGGAGGTCCCCTGGGGAGAAGTCCCTTGGGGGGGGTAGTCAGAAAGAACCAGTGGGTCTGCCCGTTGGGGAGAAGTCCCATGGGGGGGGTAGGCAGAAAGAACCAGTGGGTCTGCCCGGTAGGATCGATGAAGCGTCCCAGACGGTGCGAAGGAAAAAGGGCAAAGGGAACCCCAGGGGGAAGAGGGCAAAAAAGGGCAGCCCGAGCGATGGAAAGGGAGACCAAGTTGGCCCGCTGGGAAAAATAGACCAGACGGACGAAATCGACCAGATGGACAAAATCGGCCCGCTGGACAAAATCTGCCCGACGGAAAACATCAACCCGATGGACGAAATGTGCCACATCGTTCGGCACAAAAAGGCCATCGGCAAACTGAAGAAGAAAATCTTAAACGGAGTAAAAAGGATTAGGGAGGTGCATCGAGTCAGGGGAGCAGCACCGGGAGGAATCGCAGCGGGAGGGGTAGTCGCACCTGGAGTAGTCGCAGCGGGGGGACATCCCGGCAGAGAGTTCGTGCAGTTTGTTAGGCGGGCCAAGAGAGTGTTGGAGGACCGGCGGGCAGGGTCAGCCACTGGGAAGGTAGCTGCACCAGATGGAGAGGAGCATAGACCAAAGGGAAGAGAAGGAGAACCTGAGTCTTACCCGAGAGCAAATACCTGTGAGCTTTTCCTGAAGGAAAATAAAAACGAAACGATGGTCAGAAAATACATAGACAGGCAGAAGCAGCTTATGAACCATATCAACAGATATATTTTGATCCACCAAAGGAAGCACCAGAAGGAGTGTTTGCGTAAAAGGAGGGGAGACATGGGGAGGGGAAGGAAGGGGGGTGCCATTTGGTTGAAGGGGGAAGAGAACGATCACCGTGTGGTTAACAAGGAGGTGGAATCAGAGGAGAGGAAGAAAAACGAAAGGAAGGACCAACTCGGGGTGGAAGCGAAGGAAGGGGCGTTTTCTCCCATGATTAGTCCACC
Organism: Plasmodium cynomolgi strain B; assembly: GCF_000321355.1. NCBI lineage: Eukaryota > Apicomplexa > Aconoidasida > Haemosporida > Plasmodiidae > Plasmodium > Plasmodium cynomolgi. Next base: position 1,129,116 of record NC_020406.1, read on the forward strand.
CCAGGGGAAAGAAGGAGGAGAAGAAGAAGCCATGGAGAGGGAAGAGGAAGGAGAAGAAGGGGGAGACGAAGAAGAAGCCATGGAGAGGGAAGAGGAAGACCGCCAAACGGCCGCTACTCCACTGTTGCGCGAAGCTGCGTGGAGGAGTCCCCAGGGACCCCACTTCGAAAAGACAGACCCAGTGGCGAAGCAGCCATTCATGGCAGCACATGGTGGAGACTGTTCTGTCCTCCCCACGCAGGAGGCGGCACACGAAAATGAAAAAAATGAGCAGCAAGGGAAATTAAAAAAAAGTGAAATCAACCTTAAAAATAAGTCTAGCGTCAAAGAAAAAATTTTAGATAATCGTACATTTGAAGAGAAGCTCGTTCATGTTGAAAGAAGCGTCTCTCCGCAACGAGTGAAGGAGGAGTTTCTAAACGGAAGCGACATCAAAACGAAGGAACTTGAGCCACCAAATGGATGGAGTACCCTTGGGAGCAGTTCACTTTGCATGTCCCATTTGGATACCATAAGCAAATCAAAACACAAAATTAATGCCATGAAAAGCGGAAAAATGTTCCTATGTTCCAGTGAGAGTAAGGCACCACGTGAGGAGTACCTCCTCCGTGAGGTTCGACTCAAAAAAGGGGCAGAGATGCGGCTCACGCCGAGCATTAAGACGGACCTTTTGGAAAACTGCGCGGCGGTTTTTGCCTTTGTGAGGAGCCAGCTTAGGAGGGTAAACTCGGCACTCACGGGGGGCCGCTCAACCGGGGGGTGCCGCTCAACCGGGGGGAGCCGCTCAACCGGGACCACCTCCCCAACGAAATTTGCAACCAAAAAAGGGGAGAGCGTCCAACGTGATTATCTGCGACGTTTGCGAAGAAACGTCAAGAAAAATCTGGAGGAGCTGCGAAGAACGAGCATCGTGGCATTCATCCTTTCGGTCCTCCCTGAAAAAGGCAGCTCCTCTTGCACGCCGACCTGCAGCGTAAAGCGAGTGGGGAGGCCACACATGCCCGCCATGCGAGTAGGAGGTCAGCACATACCCGTCATGCGAGTAGGAAGGCCGCAAATACCCGTCATGCGAGTAGGAAGGCCGCAAATACCCGTCATGCGAGTAGGAGGTCAGCACATACCCGTCATGCGAGTAGGAGGTCAGCACATACCCGTCAAGCATGGTAAGCCGCGTCACACCCTGTCCTGGTGCTGCCACCCACTTGTGCAGTTCGATCTGCACCCCGTTGGGGAATTCCCCCCCGACTCCGCGTTGTGACAGTTCATTTGTGATTATTTTTTTGTGACAGTTTATTTGTGATTATTTTATTGG